>NC_142783.1:7020000-7095000 GCF_988280905.1 Pimephales promelas
CATTTGCTCCAAGTTTAACCAATGGTCTGTCTATCTCTTTTATCTAGCTAAAGTCTATCTATCTATCTATCTATCTATCTATCTATCTATCTATCTATCTATCTATCTATCTATCTATCTATCTATCTATCTATCTATCTATCTATCTATCTATCTATCTATCTATCTATCTATCTATCAATCAATGGTCTGTCTGTCTGTCAGTCTGTCTGTTACTGCTAATGGTAACTGCTTGGTTGTACTTTATTGTCAGGAAAATGTCAGGATGCAAAAAAAAGAGAAAGAAAAACGCCTGATTCAAAATGCCGTCCCCCCAAAATTTGCACATTATATTACATTTTTTCTCACTCGCTTTGGCACATTTTTCAAAAACAGTCTTAACATTCTCTAAACTGTCTCTAAAGCTCAATTGTCACAACTGTTTGCTGGAACAACTCTATGGCATGTCTGCAAAATGTCATAATAACTCAAAAAACATTTAATTCATGCTTCAAAATCTTGATTGTGTTAGTAAATGGCACCAAAATAAAAAGTGTTTTTGTCATTGTGTGAGCCACACTGGTCAAAATGTTTAGATATTTGTTATATTCAGTGTTTTCTACTGCTTTCTATACTGTGCAAGAATGTCAGCTTTGTCTGTGCATCACACTGAGCATTTTAAATACAGATTCAGACAGTAGGTAAACATTTATAAATTGATGTAAAAATTTGTATTTTATACAGTGAATTTATTTTTATATTTAAGCTGAAAATTCTCAGTTGCTTGTTTATTTTTACACACTCTATTATGTATTTCTCTAACACATACTTATCTTCCTATTGCTCTTTCATGACAAGAATTTTCAGTTTACACATTTGAACAAAAATGAATGTAAATTACAGTACAGATGTACAGTAGCTGCTGCTTTTCAGAGTTATGATGTTCCTCCATGTTCAAAAATAGTGGGGTGATTGTGCTGTCAGCAAACTCCACATATATATATATATATATATATATATATATATATATATGCTATATGGGTTATATGTGTTGATTGAAAAGATTTTGATTCCTATTCATTACAATGGCAGGCCATTGACCAATATAGCAAACATTACAAACATTCCATGTCATATACAGTATATTTATGGATTATAACATATCTGACCAATTTTGATCACTGAATGGATCATTTCCCATTTATAGAAGTTGTGAAGAGTTTCACTGAGAATCAACTCATCAGTTTTGATCAACAAGCCATGTGCATTTAGTCATTGTGCAAATTATAGACAATTGTACACATGTGCCAAAACACATGCAATTTGCTTAAACCAATAATAAATTCAAATCTTATGTGAACGAAAAAAATAAAAAAATAAAACTGAATTATTCAAAGATCTGAACTATTTATTTATTTATTTTTTTGAGAAAAAGTCTCATTTGAGAATTGAGCCAAAGCGATTGAGAAAACGTCTCTTACGATCAAACAGAAGAATTGCTGGCTTTAAAATCTCTGATATATTACACCCTGAGAAAGAAGCTTTGCTGTTTTTCTAGAGATGACTTCTTGCACTTACTGATGTGTGTGTCACCACTGATTCCCAAGCCAATCATTAGCGATCACTTTCTCAGCCAATGCAAAGCAAGAGGCAACGGAAACATTCCTTTGATGTGTTAATGGTCTATCAGCTGTAGTGATACGAGTGAATAACGTGCTGACAGTGGCAGGCAATAACCTCCTTTCACCACTCTTCACAATGCCAGGTCATAGGGGTCACTGAATTCCCAATTAATGACATGGAAACTCCCTTTTTTCACTCCTGACAACACTATCCTTTATTCTGAAAATTGAGACCAGTTGACGATTGATTGTACTTCTGTGCTTTGTTTTTTTTCAATGTTCCAGTGGAAAAATTGAAATAATTCATTGCATATTGGGGGTTAAAATGAAAGCGCAGAGAATTTCTGACTCAAAGCAACTGATTTGGAAAACTAGCCATAGTAACGGAAGCATTTTCCACAAGTTCTTTGTAGCTGCCGATAAAGAAGCTAGTTCTTTTAAGACACAAGACAGAATGTTCGAACTCTGTTTTCCACCAGTGCTGAAATAAAACCCGTTTGGGCTGATACAGTTTTCCCACAGCTGCTTTCTTTACGCAAGGGTCTGACAACAATAAAAGCCATTTATGGATTTTCAGAGCTTTGCGAAAATCCCTCTCAGGCAATGAAGTTCATGTGAGAATGAGGTTACACGACATTAAAAACACAAACATCTTTGGAGAGGGACCGATTGAAAACAGACCGTTGCACTCAAAAGTGTCACGGCGGTATTTCCTGCGCGTTCTCTCACGCGAGCCTAACGACAAGGACTTACAGATTCAGAGGGCCGGCTTCCAGAGAGGGGGGAGTAGGAGACCCGATACTGCAGCACTTCTCCGGACGCCGGCTCCCAGCGCACGTTCAGGGTGTTTGTGGTGGGGTTGTAAACCTGGATGTTCTTGGCAGGGGTCCGCACCACTGTTTCAGACATGAGCGGGAGCAGTATCATAAAATGAAAAGACAGTAAAAGGAGTGAGTGGTTAAAGAGGTAAAGACATTTACAACTATTTACAAGACCCTGAAAATAAGGATTTCCTACGTCCAGGTCTAGACATAATAGTAGCAATGGAGGGTTCAATGTCAACCACTACAGAATCAAATTAAACATTTCAAAAGGGTCAAGAGAGACTCATGTTTGGATAAACGACATGCGAACTAAAGAAGAGCCAACTCAATGTGGTTGATACACAGCATGTGGGTTAGTCTCCAGCAGTGTTAGGCAAGTTACTCGAAAAAAGTAATGAATTACTAGCTACTAATTACATTTTCAACAGTGTAATTACTCGCTCTAAAAGTATTGGATTACTTGTTACTAATTACTTTCTAAATCCCATAACAAGCTCAACCAGTTGAACAATACAAGGACCTCAATTTGGAGTCAAGCCAACGAGTTTTTGTTGGCGTCACTGTTTTTCCACCTGTGGTGGTTTGCTTCCCGTCAAAACAAAACCGCAAAACAGCACTTTAGATTTTTTGAAATAAACAATATACAAGTGCATAAATTATACTTGAACTGACCAAAGTATTTAAAGAGAGAAGGTTACATTCAAAATATTCATTTCTACTTAATATCTATACAGTGTTTAATGCAATTACATAAGAAGTAACTGTAATTAAGAGCAATCCCTTATTTAGCTTTTTCAATGGAAAAGTAATTAAATTACAGTAATTAGATTACTTAGTAATCAATTAGACTCAATATATTGATACTGATATTTTTGAGCTGGCTTTTTGAGTGTTCAATAGATAATCATGGAAGATTGTTTCCGCCACTGAATAAAGAATAAAAATGTAATTGCGACTTTTTATTTTGCAATTCTGACTTTTTTTAGAAATAGAATAGCAACTTAATTTCTAATAACTGTGAGATATAAACTTGCAATATCGAGTTTTTTTCTCAGAGTTGGACTTTATCCACAAGTTTCCGAGGGGCGCTCCTGTAAAAAATAAAGTGGGTGAAACTTCCGGTGACGCGGCGGAAGTAGCGTTCCAATGGTATTTTGTGTTAGTTAGCGAAGAGGCTAGCTGTTTTTCTGAGATTTATTTTACTATTTAAAGACGCAAATCTTTATGAGAGATGTCGTTACGGAGCTCAGGGACAACATGTGCTGTTCGCGGTTGTATGTATAACCGGACTAAACTAATTTAGTGGCTTAAACGGGATTGTTTTGAACATAAGCTGAAAACGAAATCAGAGTGATCCTGCCAACGACTGTAGTTTCCATCACCTCCCAAAAGACGACGAATCTTCCTGTGTACATTTGTTTAAATTCTTAATGTTCTATAAACTCTATCAGCATGTGTTTGGCTGTTCTCTACTGATGTTACATCTAAACTCAGGATCAAAGCCTGAGTTGACAGAATACCAAATGTCCCAGTTAATGTAGGCTATTCAAGCAGCACATTCATTTATAATTTTGAATAAACTCCAAAGCACAATTTTAATTGTTTGTCAGCTCGCACAACTGTCTGTCACCATGCCTTGATGAGTATTGATTATTAATAATGTTATTATAATACTCCCAATCAACTACTGCGGAGGGTAAAGGTACTGTTATTTCACCCTTTTGAATTTCGTTGAGGTTGTGTTCCCACATCGTTAGCTAGTTTGGATCGCTATAACTTGAATGACTGTCTGTTGAATGAACGAGTGTCAAGCATGTCAAATCGCGCTTTGTTTACTTTCAACCGGAAGTCGCGCCCACTTTTGACGCAAGGCCTCATGGGGCGTAGGAAACTTGTGGATAACTTGCAAGTTTTGCAAAAATGTAATTGTTCATTGTCAGTTCAAATCAGAATTGTTCGATAAAAAGTCGCAATTACCTTTTTTTGTATTCCGTGGCAGAAAAAAGCTTTCATAGATAATGCCTCATTTGCATATTTGAACATTACATTTCAATACATTTTCATAGCATCCTTAATGTAATCAATCTACCAGGGGAATATGGTGATATCTACTGTAAGTTGAAACATTTTAAACGATTCACCTGGGGTGTCTTGTCTCAACACTAAATGCGCACAGCTTTGATTAACACACTTCAGGAATCATGACAACATGGAAACACTAAGCTTATGGAACGGGCTTTAGATTTCCAACAGCAAAAACCCTGATACTAGTTTTTAAACAAAACCAACACTTGCATTAGAAAGAAAACTGGAAAACAAAGCAACGCAGATGATGGGAAGCAAACCACCACAGGTGGAAAAACAGTGACGCCAACAAAAACTCGTTGGCTTGACTCCAAATTGAGGAGCGTTGAGCTGACAGCAGTAAATAAGGGTGCTTTTATGTCCTTGCACCTCCCTGGGTTTTACATTTGGTGGAATAGATTGTTTTGTAGCCCTCCAGCATCTCCAGTCATTACTCCCCATAAAGAAGGCTCATTAAGCCCAGCCTGGAGTCACATTTAAAGGGTTGCCAGCACATCGGCATTCCTCCCTTGGTGATCAATCCAATAAAGCTGACACAATCTTTGGGCAAGTCTCAGAGATTCTATTTATAGGTGCAAAACTTTAATGGTAAAGCCTTTGACTAATGTTTTTTTTTTTTTTTGTGATTGGGGAGTATATGATGGATCAGTATGGGACATTTTTTGCTTTCCAATCGTTCTAAAATAAGAAGCTGCTGCATGAACTCACAGGTTTTTCCATTCTCCGACATGCGCTTGCCCTCTCCAGGAGCGTACACTGGCACTACTGTTACGGTGTACTCGGTATCAGAGAGCAGGTTCTTCAGGACTGTACTGGTGGTGCTTCCAGGAACTTGAGCCTGAGAGAACAAACAGAAACAGGTTTTTATTTCTTTGTCTGGTCTCTCCAAAAGTCACTGGATGTTTGAATGGTTGGCTAAATGTTGCTACGAGCTTGCTAAAGTATATTTAGTACATTTCTATGCACTTGTCCAAGTGGTTGCCTGGCTGTTGCTAGGTGGCTGGTTATTGTCCACAACCATAATTCTCTGTGATATTCTGGCCGACTATGGGATTTTTTTGCATGTTGCAATTGAAGTCCCACTGTGGTGAAAATCAAGCTTTTAATGTTTTTTTTTTTTATGTCTGTATGGTGTTTTTAATATGCTTTAAGACAAAAAATGTGTAAATTCATAAGTTGACAGCATTGCTGAGTATTTTCTCCTTACAATTGCAGTGAACCAAAGACAGTCTCAAAAACGCTGGTGTTTCTGACGTCACAAACTACCGTGATCTCCGAGCTGTGTGAGTGAGTGGAGGCAGGGCTAATTTGCATATTTTTAGAACTGGATAAACTATTTTAAGATGTGAAGATTTTTTTTTCAAGGAAAAAATGTTTAAATAATGTATTTTTGGTGATGATAAAAATAAGTTTTAAAAGATAAAATGTTAGTCCTAACTAACTACAAGCGTTACCTTGTGTAAACATTGCGGGATGACGAGGTAACGCTTGTAGTTAGTTAGGAGTTAACATGTCATCCCGCAGGAACTACTAGTGATGTGGCCCATTATTTTAAAGTGAAAAACATGTTAACTCCTAACTAACTACAAGCGTTAACGCTTGTAGTTAGTTAGGAGTTAACATGTTTTTCACTTTAAAATAATGGGCCACATCACTAGTAGTTCCTGCAGGATAACAAGGTAACGCTTAAGTAGTTAGTGAGGAGTTAACATGTTTTTCACAAATGATACAAGTAATTTAATTTTATATTTGACACATACTGTACAGGTTCTGTGAGGCACTAATATTCTAACAAACACTGTAATCTGGAAGATGTGGTTTTGCGCTTATCGTAATAAATGCAGCCAATTTCTTCATTAAAGATGCTAATTGTTTTTGACAAGTGAACATCAATGTTTATTTTCATGTCCTAAAGAGAAGTCCTCCTCAGGCAGCTACTGTAACATAAAGTTATAGGTCTTTGGAGTCTGAGATATATGTGACTGACATTCAATAGAGCTCATAATAGTGAACTAATCCAATCATGAGAGTGTCAGCATCACTTCATAATTATTTAAGGTTTATTTTTAAAAACTGTCTTTATTGGGATTATTTTATGTTTAAGTTTTAAATAAACAGAGAACATGCGTCCATCCTGGCAAGAGTAGTGGTCACAATCTCAACCTAGCTAATGTATTTGGGGGGATATATAAACTTCATAAACTGGTTTCCACAAAGAACCCATTTGAGGCACGTGCTTCTGAAATGTTATGACCATGTTAAGAGTATAAAACCCCCACAATTGTTCACTTTTTAGACATGTTACTTTTGTGATTAGTAATTAATTGGTTATTATTTCTTAGTTCACAAGTAGTTCTCAATGAGGATATATTTCTTTAGTAACAATCAAATACCTACCAAGGAACTACCTTTGTACTAATTACCTATTACTTAATGCTTAGTTAATATTGCTTCCATATTAGTTAATAGTATTAACTTCGGTGTTAATGCAGTACTACCTATTACTTCCTGCATAGCTACTTGTTAACTACTGACCATTATTTTAAAGTGTTACCGATAAAATTATTGACTACAGATGTCCTGAAGCAAAATCTGCAGAGAACCACGCTCAATAATGTTACATTTCTGGGTAAATTCATTATGTTCTGTTCTTAATTAGATTCAATGCAATTCGCCAAAAATCACACTATGAAAAAAAAAATTAGGAGAGTTAACCTTTAACATTAATGCATACATTACAAAAATAATAACTTAAAAAAAAAAAAAAACATTTGTTTTTTCACAAAAAAATGAACGTTATTACTGTACTATTATTGTATAATGTATTTACATTTATTATTTTAATTATTTAATTTATTGTACTTTCTTGAAGCATAAACAGTATAGCATGGAGCTAACAACGACAAGATCAAAACTCACATGCATGAACTGCTAAAAATGTACAAATAAAGCATTGCCTAAATGTACAACGTTACAATCATATTACAATTTTTGTATGCACATTCCACAATACCAGGCATGTTCATGACCCTAAATGAGAAACAGTCACTCAATTTCAAGAAAAAACACCTTAGCTTCACCACTACTTGCGGGTCAAACTGATCTGGAACATGATATAATAGTTAAGAGGTGCCCTGGGACGTACCATTTCTTCTGCACCCCCTGTGACGGGCTGGTAGTAAATCCTGTATTGCCGTACGCTCCCCTCAGCCGGCTCCCAGCGTACATTCAGAGAGTTGACCGTGGGGTTCGTGACCTGAAGGTTTCTCACACTGCCCAGCGGTACTATGGGAACACACAGATTACTCTTTTCAGCATGTCAACAATGACATGTTGTATGTCATTTACACTCTATTTGAAAATGCATTAATGTAGATGGGCAACCAACAGGAATGCGGTGAAGTCATGTGTTTGGTCACGTACATGTCTTTCCTTGGCCAGAAATGTCTTTGACATCTCCATTCGCGTAGATTGCAGCAACAGTGATGGAGTAGGGAGTATCTGGAGTCAGTTTCGGCAGGAGAACTGTGTTTTTCTTTCCTCCAATTTGTGTCTGTGACAGAGAAAGGAATTGTCTTTATTGTGTAAATGCATTGACTGAAATGAACTAACAATGAGCAGTTCATTTGTTACAGTATTTATTAATCTTTGATAATGTCAGTGATAAAAATTCAGATGTTCATGTCACCTCAGGTCCATTAAATAATATTAACAGATACAACTTATGATTTCAATAATGTATACGTGGAAGTTAAAATTAATATATTAATAATTGATTTCGAATTTTATGTCATTGTTAGTTCATGTTAAATAATCTAAACAAATGAAACACTGGCTTGACATTAATGTTTTTACAGTCCAACCACTGTGGCAAGAGTTTTCCAAAGTTACTAATCAGTCATCATTTTCACTGAACACAATTTTGACATTGATACCATTGGCAAAAACTGCTATATAGATATTTTTTATATATTATTTTATAATTTGGCAGCAGGTATATTAGGGTGTTGTCACTTTAAAGGATTAGTTCACTTTTGAAAAAACTTTTGCTGATAATTTACTCACCCCCATGTCATCCAAGATGTCCATGTCTTTCTTTCCTCAGTCGAAAAGAAATTTAGGTATTTGATGAAAACATGCCAGGATTTTTCTCCATATAATGGACTTCAATGGGAACCGGATGGTTCAAGTATCAAAAGACGGTTAAAAACTGTTTCAGATGCAGCTTCAAATGTCTTTAAACGATATCAGACGATGAATAAGGGTCTTATCATGCGAAACGATCGGTTATTTCAAAACTTATTCCAAAAATGTAACTTTTCTAAGGACAAATGCGTTCAAAAGGTCACGGGCGACGTAGCCGAAAGTACAGAGTCAGTGTTTACAAGTTGAACGCATAGGTTGAACGTGAAAACTAGCTCAAACACCGTTTAAAAAAAAGGAATTAAAAGGAAAAACAACGATGTCGGATGATTTTGATTCTGTACTTCCGGCTACGTCGCCCGTGACCTTTTGAACGTAATTACGTATTACGTGACGTTACAAACGCGCCTCAGAGAATATAGCAAGGCTAGCATTTGTCCTTATAAAAGTTACATTTTTGGAATAAGTTTTGAAATAACCGATCGTTTCGCATGATAAGACCCTTATTCATCGTCTGGTGTCGTTTAAAGACATTTGAGGCTGCATCTGAAACTGTTATTAACTGTCTTTTGATACTTGAACCATCCGGTTCCCATTGAAGTCCATTATATGGAGAAAAATCCTGGAATGTTTTCATCAAAAACCTAAATTTCTTTTCGACTGAGGAAAGAAAGACATGGACATCTTGGATGACATGGGGGTGAGTAAATTATCAGCAAAAGTTTTTTCAAAAGTGAACTAATCCTTTAAGATCTGATGCATGGATCCAATATAATATTGTTACACATTTTCTTTATCAACTGATTACATTCACTTAAAACATACAGTAACTTGCCAAGACTGGCATTTTGAGGAATTAGATGTGCTGAGCACTGAAAGTGATAATAAGGGGGAAGAGGATTGGCCACCTCTTTGGAGTGGAGAAAATAAGATCAGCAGTTTGTCTGCTTTGTATGAAAGGTCTTCCAGCATCTAAGCAGACAATCAGCAAGTGGATAGTTGAGGCTATTTCTCTTGCTTATAAGTCCTCTGGGCTCATTCTACTAGGAGTATGGCGGCCTCCAAACCTTTGCTCTCAGGGGGTTTCCTGGTGTGTGATGCGGCGGACTGGTCTTCCCCGCACACATTTGTGAGGTTTTATAGCCTGGACCTGGACGCTGCTCCAGGGTCTCAGGTGCTTATGACTTAGTGTCACAGTTTCCCATACAGGCTTTTGTAAGTCTGGCATTTAATTATTATCGTTCCCAAAGCGTCGTTGACGCAGCGCAAGTTCCCTCGAAAGGGATCGTCTCAGGTTACGACTGTCCCCTATAGGGTTGGGCATCGTTTGAATTTGAACGATTCTGATTCTGATTCTGATTCCTTGTTTCAATTCCGGTTCCTAAAGATTCTCGATCCGATTCTTTTAAGAGGCAGGGTCAAAAAAGTTTAGCTAACCTTGCTAACCAACGGTCTTTCTGAAGGAAATACTCCTTTCTGAAGGAAATACTCCTTGTGTCACAAATACTCCTTTTGTCACAAATTTTGCATTTTGCCAAGATTTCGTTATTTTTAGAAAAGTGAAGCCACACTTTGGACCGCCAACATAAGCTACTCATGTTCGACTCGCGCGGTTATGCCAACACTTCCGGTAGACGCTTCTTCGTTGGTGTTGTTCAGCGGTTTCTTCTTCCGCTCGACGGACTGTGAATATCGAAACTACGAATCGAAATTTTAACTTTTGAACGATTCCGGGAAAAACTAAAAGTTAGTCCCGGTTCCAATCGATACTCGATTCTCGATACCCAACCCTAGTCCCCTAGTTCTCTCAGAATGTTCTCAGACCGGATGTGATTTTATCCTTTCCTGGTCGTGGCGTCATCCGCCCATGAAATTCACTCTCGCCATTGGACAAGTTGACATACGTGCTTCAGACGCAGTCACACAGGGGCATTCCCAAAGTGTCGTAGACACATCGTCTCATTCCCTTCTCAGGGAACTAGGGTTACAGATGTAACCTGATGCTACGTTCACACCGGACGCGAATCGCGCGTCAAATTCGTGCCTGACGCGTCTAGTTTGACGCTTGACCACTTTGTGTTAATTCGCGTGTCAAGAGCGAAACTGGCGCGCGTTAAAACAAAAGTTTGAAGCGAAATTTACGCGCGTCAGAATCGAAATCCGTTGGCGGCCATTGTTTTTATGTCGACCGAGCATTCATCAAGAGAGTTACAGCTCTGTATTTACTCTGGAGAGCAGAACAGCGGCGTGGGGATCATCGTCGCCGTATATTTGTGTCCACCGGACCCTTCAGAGCCGAACCGTTTGGCGAGTTTCACCATTTGCTCGCTCCAGGAGCTGCGCTGGATGACGGCCGCTGTCAGCGGTACTTCCGCCTGTCCCGCGCCCAGTTTGATGACATGTTGTCCCACATCGGAGCGAGGATCACCCTCGCCCTCATCCATCTAATCTAGCTGTCATTTATTTTTGTTTTGATGATAAATAGAGCCAGCCTTCAAAAGTTATTAACCTGTCCTGTGATTTTTTTCCCTCTCTCACGTCCAGACACGAATTTATGCACATATGTTGATTGTCTTTACAACATAATACTATTTCATATAATCTAGCTATGGAATGAATAACATTCAATACAAAATGAACATGTCTCGTATATAGAAATAATGTTTTAAGTGATAAAACATTTTCTTTGTTGTGCATAATCCCACCATGCATTTAGTCATATTAACAAAATAATTTATTGAAGCATCCAGACACTTCACCACGTGAGCAAGCAGCTAGGCTCCTGATTGGTTAACGCGGTGCGAATTCACGCCAAAGTTCAGATTTTTCAACTCGGGCGGCAGACGCGAATTCGCGTCAAACGCGTGAATGCACAAATGGCACTAACTGAATCATTTGCGCGTAACGCGCTAAACGCGCTTAACGCGCCAGACGCTCAATTCGTGCCATTCGCGCGAACTTGACGCGCGAATGAGGCGTATTCGCGTCTTCCGCGCCTCGCTCCACGCCTCATTCGCGCCGCAGGATTTTTTCACGCGCGTAAAGCGTCTTTGCATTGACTTAACATTGAAATCATTCGCGCCTTACGCGCTATTCGCGTCCGGTGTGAACGTAGCTTGAGACATTTTCCTTGGTAATTAACAGTTAACAATTGCTTTTTATCCCAGAATATTCCATTAAATAAGCTAAAAACAACCGCATTCATGTCATGAACAGGACATCACAAATATGATTGCAGATAGGATTGTTTTTCAGCAAAGCAAAACAGCGTACAGTTTTATACTGTTATTTCCGTGACTGCTGCCAGTGTAAATCTGCCTTCTTGATGAAGAAAACAGAGGCAATGATTTTAGGACAGAAAAACAACACATCTGCACCTACTCAGATACCATGAAAACATGGAAAATAATAAGATGATAGCTGATACTGAAGACAAAAACATCTTAAAACTGCCTAAGATTTGCCGGTCTCCTGACCTAGCCTGGTTTGCTGGTTTGACAGTGGTTTTGGGTAAAGTGCCAGGCTGGGAAACCAGCTTATATCAGAACAATGCCACTGAAAATAACATTAAATTGAAAGGAAATATTAAATGTGCTGTTACAGCTAGTGCAGCTATTCATATAAAATATAAGGTAACACTTTACTTGAAGGGGTGTGCATAAGACTGACATGACACCTTCATAACCATGACATGACATATGTCTTGAATATGAAGTAAGGTTAATGACAACTGTCAGTAAGTGTCTTTCACTCAATTATGACAATTTTATTGCAAATATGACATTGTTTAAGATCTCTTTGTTATGACATCTTGACATAAACCATAACATCATAACCTGTCAGTGTCTTTGTCATGGCAACTTGACATAAAATTAAGTTAAACTGTCATGTGGTTGGCTTTGACATTGGCTGTCATGAGGCCATTATAACTGTGTCATGAATATTTTTCATGACCTCAACTACAGTGGTACAAATTGAATTTGTCATTAAAAAGTTATAATGGCTTCATGACAGGCAATGTCAAAACCAACCACCTGACAGTTTAATGTAATGTTGACCAATAAATCTAAGTGGTTTCCTAAGTTTGATAATTAATCTGCTATGCCATGTTAATGACAGGTTGTGTTGTCTTAGTAATGTCAAGTTGTCATGACAAAGACACTGACAGGTTATGATGTATTGGTTTATGTCAAGGTGTCATAACAACATCTCAAACAGTGTCATATTTGCATAACTGAGCGAATGACACTTAACATGCATAAAACCTCCTTCATATTCATAACATATGTCATGATTATGAAGGTGTCATGTTAGTCTTATGCACACCCCTTCAATTAAAGTGTTACCAGACAGGGCAGACTACAGGTCTATGTTAACAGTGTGAAGGTGGTTGATTTTAACACTTTATTGTTAAAAGTTTTGAGGTCGGTAAGATTTGTCGGTAAGAAGTTCACTGATGCTCTAATGTTCACAGTAAAAACAACAATATTTTTGAAATATTATTACAACTTAAAACAGCTGAGGCGTTCTCCAATAGCGTCATATCCACATAGTGCGAGTTTTCCTTTCGAAAGGGAATAACTGTTTTCTTTGTGAATGTATTGTAAAATGTAATTTATTCCTGTGATCAAAGCTAAATTTCTGCATCATTGCTCCAGTCTTCAGTGTCACACAAATCATTTGCTCTGTCAAATTTATTGCGTCATTTAAAAAAAAAGGTTTTTTTTCTTTTTTTTATCGTACTGACCTCAAACCTTTGAAAGGTAGTGTAGATGCAGTTTTTATAACCTCATTAATTGATTAATTAATTAAATTAAAAAGTCTATATGGAATAACTAATATATCTCCATTGGAAAAAGTTTTACATCTTAATCTCACAGTATGTAGTACATGCATGCTCAAAATGAGACTAGCAGATTAATTCCATGATTTGTGTATTGGATGAGTAAATTAAAGGTTTATGTGCACAATTTTTGGTTCAAAACTGTTTTTTAGGGTCCAAAACATTTTGTGAAAATCTTTCAAATCCCATTCGTAAGAATTCAAAATCCGTGGGAAACGTTCACAATTTCGTTTGGTTGCGCTAGCAATTGGAAATGATACACATCACCTGTAATTCAGTCAGCCAGATAATATCAACTCAAAAATGTTCCTTACAGATTGTGATTTTCCTCCTGCAACCGGAACGTAAGTGATCTTGTAGTTTTGGACTCGTCCAGGAGCGTGATCCCATTTGGCGGTGAGGGATGTGGTGGTTGCGTTGAACACCTGGAGGTTTTGAGGAGGTCCACTAGGAGCTTTAAGAAAAATACTGATATTTCAGTTTTGCACTCTAAAACATAAATAATGCCAAATGTCATATCTTGAAAATAACCAGACTCACCAGGTGTAACGAGTTTGGCCACTGAGTATGGAGAGAAAGAGTCAGAGTTAGTCAAATTCACATGTGGTGATATGAAAAAACTCAAGTTAATTATATGGATTTTGAGGTTTCTTACATGTGCGTTGCCTGCCAAAAAGATCTTCGCTCTCAGACTCATCGGGGTAAATGGCAGTGACAGAAACGTCATAAAGAGTGTCCGGCTCCAGGTTCTCCAGAACGGAAGTGGTGTCCTCATTGCTCAGGATATCCTGAGGAAGAGTGTGGTATTAGACGCATTCAGTACTGTACACCTGCTAACATTGCCAGTACTGAGATAAAAACAACACTTGCATAACAGTTGCATAAACTAGTTACTGTTGCTAGATACTAACAATCACTAAAAAGTACTGAGAAATTATACATGTAAAGATAGATATTATGTCAAGAATTTTACTCACTTAAAAGTACCTGTCAAAAATCAATTTTCCCCCCCTTAATGTTCTGACTATGTATAACTCTACAACACGGCAGATGTTAAACTAAAGCCAATATCCTAAAATCTTAAAAAAGTAGCAGAAGATGCTTTTACAGTGGCATGAAATTTGAATATAGTGATTTTTAGAAGAATAATCAAGAACAATCATGAACCGTGTTTCATTTACAGCAGTGGTTATTATATTATAAAAAATAAAAAAAAACACACACACACACACATTACAGTTGTTCATAGACTATTTCACCCCAAAATAAACATTCTGTCTTCATTTATTTGACAATAAAGAAAAAATACTATTTTATTTTTTTTTTTTTACTGAGAAAAGATTTAAATCATATGACATATCAACATAAGTAGTTTTAAGCCTTCATGTAAATGCAATGGAGTATAAAGTGTAAAAGTACAAATAATGGGCCACACTTTACAATAAGGTTCATTAGTTAACATTAGTTAATGTAACATGAACTAACAATGAGTAATATATTTGTTACAGTATTTATTAATCTTTCATTAGCTAATAAAAAACACTGCTTGTTCATGTTAGTTCACAGTGCATTGACTAATGTTAAAAAAAGTAATGTTAATGATGTTTGAGTTTAATAATGCATTAGTAAATGTTTAAATAAAAATGAAAAAAAGATTAATAAATGCTGTAAAAGTATTGATTATTCTTAGTTCATGTTAACTGAAGTAGTTAACCAATGAAATACTTTGCACTTATGACTGCATGTAATATTTATATATTTATGGGAAGGAGATTAATTTGATGAATCAGAACTCAAGCCGAGTCTCTGATATCTTACATATTGAAAGTTGCTCTCTCCGCTCTTGGTCCAGCCGATGCGGTAGAGCGCGACATCAGGAGCGCCGTGCTCCCAGTGAGCCCTGAAACTGGTCTGGGTCACTTGAGAGAACCTCAAGTTCTTCGGAGCAGGAACAACATCTAAAACCAATGGGAAGAGAAGTTGAGTTTTGGATTGCAATCAAAAATTTGGAACATTTAAAAAACAAGTATTGTGCCAGATAACAGAGATTATTCCCTGATCACGCTGTTACCTGTAATGGCTGTGTTGAGCATTGGGTTTCCGGTCCCAGAATCATAAATCGGAGTCACAGCCACATCATATTCTGTTTGGGAAATGAGATTATCCAATCCTCTAGACGTAACATCCCCGTCAACTTCAACCTAAATTGAAACATGAGAAGTGCAGTTATGGCCACACAATCCCAAAGGAAGTTTCAAGTGGCATGACGTAAAGCATAGTCAGTAACACAAACCATTAGATTAAGATAAGGTCTGTGGTGAACACAAGCTCAAGATATTTCGCGCTTTATTTTACGCTATAAAATGCAGGGAACGTGAAGTACCACATGTTCTTGGATCAACATCTTTGTTGATCCTGGATCAACTTTCCAATCAACCAATCAGATTTGAGGGACAAGTATACAGTTTAGGCTTAGAACTAGGGTGAAGTACATAAACATCAGTGTTATTCACCTTTATGATTTCAGGGAAATGTTATGGGTAGGGTTAGGTTTAGGGGTAGGGTTTTGGTAAGGACTACATTTTGGGACAGGAATATGTTGGAACAAAATATGTTTATCCAGGAACATGTCTTACTTGGAAAAATCACGGTGACCATAAAATACATAGGTAATAACCTCTTGTGATTTTTTCTTAAAAAAGTCGGTTGCTAACAAGTGTCTAATGGACTACACACACACAGGTACCCAGTACTGGCCAGAAGGAGATGTAATTATTACAACATATTTATCTATTGACAAGCAACATTTTAAAGAGAAAATATTTTTATAGAGAAGATATTTCCAGCATCCCTGCATCCATACATAGGACCAGGGCTTGAGATTATCACAAGAGAAGGGTTGACGTTGAGAGTCTCAATAGTAATAAAAGCTCATAAAGTTCCTGGAGAGAGTCTGCGCCAATAGTCTCGTGGGCAGCGCACCGACATACAGCGTAGTTGCTCTTCAGACATCCCAAGCTCAAGTCCCGGCTCGTGGACCTTTCCCGATCCCGTCCCCCTCTTTCTCTTCAACTTCCTTTCATGTCAGCTAACTGCCCTATCATAATAACAGGCAAAAACGCCAAAAATAAAACTAAAAGTTTAGACTTGAATCTTTGATCCAAGAAGTAGACCTGATCTTTGATCCAATAGCATATCATTCTCATCATCTGCCAGGTAACAGGAGCTGCCACCATCTGTCGGACTTCTCAGGCTTCCATCCACCTGGGCCCACATTTGTGCGTATGTTTGTTTCATCTTTTAATCCCAGAACGAAGAATTCTGAGCAGCACTGAGTCATGATTAATGCCTCAGGATGTGGAGCAGCGCTGACGCCAAAACTGCCACTGAGAGTTTAAAAAAAAATCATAGAGGGAAAAAATCCCACCCATAAAATACACATCCCAAAGCACTGGACTGCAGCATGCCACTCCAAACCCCATCTTTTCTTTTTCTTTTTTTGTCGGCTGTCTGTTCTAGGAATCTTTGGTAGATGATCGACGAAACTGAAGCCCTGGAGAGCAGCTGTACTCTTTCGGCAGCTGCCGTCTTCACTGTGTTGTGTAACGTTGTTGCTGATATGTTAAAAGGTCCCAAATCCATCAGTATGAGTTTCTTGGTCGTCTGCCTGGATGCATTGTGTAAACAGACAGGAATCTTTCCACAGGAAGGCTTCCACAGTGACCAAGGAAGGCTTTGCACATTTAAAAACAAGATTGTTGTTTCACAGCTGATAAACTGTCCACACAAGTGTGGTGCTACTCAAAGCGTGGACAGCAGGCCCTCCAACCCGCATGTGGCTCGTCGGAAAACTACTATATTAGGCATCATTTGAAAGAAAATTCCATCAAAACCATTTTTAAGACAAACAGCTCCATTCATATGTTCATACAGGGCTTGACATTAACTTTTTTGCACACCAGCCACTGCGCTAATGGTTTTCCAAAGTTACTAGCCACTCAGGATTTTTTACAGTCACAACTTTGAAATCAATACCATCGGGAAAAACTGCCATAAATATATTTTTAATATGATCTCATAATATGTCAGCAGGTATATGAGGCTGCTGTCACTTTAAGACCTGACACACAAATCCATTAAACTGTTAAACACGTGCGGTTTCTTTCTCAACTGTTTATGTTCACTTGAATATTTGCCAAGGCCAGAATTTTGATATTATTTTGTGTGTATTTGACTTTTGAAGTGCAATAAGCAGCAAAAGAGAACTCAATGTAGTGCTGAGAGGCGGTTTTATGTGTCGAACTGTGTGCGAGAACAAAATCTGCAGGACTGAGTAAAATTATGAGCAATACAGTACGTGCAAAAAAGTCAAGCCCTGCAACACCAACAATATTCATCCGGAGCAAATGAAACAAGTGAGCGAGGGACGCGTTTCAGATATTTCAGGATCGATATGTATCGAAATATTTAAAAAAAATTACAACACTACATTGCACTTAGTTTATTATTTCAGATGCCTTTTAAAAGACTACAATTGAAAAATGAATACATTAAAAATACAACAACAGCAAAGTCCTGCATTTAATCACAAATCTTGTGAATGGCTTTTTTTAATGTCAGAACAGCCAATTTCATAAGTTTGCAGGTATGGGTTTGCCTTACCTCCTTTGCCTCTCCCTCATCTGGCTTGTAAGTGATGATGTATTTACGAACGGCGCCGGGCGAAGCATCCCAGTCAAGTTGCATTGTGCTGTGGGTAACATCTGAAATCCTCAACTCACCAGATTCAGGAAGAGGCACTATGAAGATGGGAGAGAATCAAAAAAAAAAAAAAAACAGACAAACAAATGATGAGAATGTGATAGTCTGCGATACATCCCTGCTGAGAGGAAGAAAGCCCTAGTGCCACCTACGGGTCACCCCCTGATCATTCATAGGGTCACTGGCGTATTCGCCGTTCAGGGCGAAGACGGCAACGCTGTAGGCCGTGTTGGGACGAAGTTTCTTCAGCTGGACATCAGTAACTGTTCCTTTCACACGCATCTGTGAAAGTCAACCACATCACAAATCAAAGGGATGGTGGACTTGTTCCCAGGAACATGATGGAAGAATCGCTTATGACCATGCTGAAAAGACCAGCTTGAATTTCCAAGCTTGTTTAAGGTGGTCAGTTACCAAACCATAAAAAAAAAAAAAATATTACTTTAAAATAAAATTACTTGGAATCAAATAAACATTAACTGAAAAAAAAAAATATATATATATATATATATATATATATATATATATATATATATATAATAAAATATATTACATTTATATACATTTTTGTTTAGTTTACTTTAAGCACTAAAATAACTAAAATTAAATAAATTAAAACTATAAATAAAAACTATTTAGACGTTTTTAAAAAATTACACAAACACAACAAAATTACTAAAACTTTCAAATAAAAAAAACGATAATATGAAAAGAAAATCTCATTCAAAATATTAACACAAACTATAGTAGTATATTAATGATGCTAAAATAACACTGTTAACTGAAATTAAAAAGCGAGAAATTTTTTTTTTTACAAAGAGAGTTACAAAGTTACAGAGAACAGCATTTTTCTTTCCTTAGAAAACCATGATGGATCATGGCCAAGAAAGTAAAAAGGGTTCATTTTGATTTCATCTTAACTTTAAGCAATTTAAGAAGACGGGTGCAGAACTGCTGGAGGTCATTACCCAAAAAACAACATACACTGGTCTTTTCAGCAGGGCAGTTTAAGCACAAATACTTTTGAATCCTTTATATAGCTTTCTATAATGGTATAGAGTCTGATTTCAGTCTTGAACTATTTATTTTCGCACACAAAAAAAAAAAAAAAGACAGAGAAAGTATTTTGCACCTAACAAGCAAATTCTTACTATACCCTCTATTTATTTCTGTATCCCAGCACTGCAAAAAAATTATGTTCTTACTTAGTCTTTTTGTCTTTTTTTAATACGAATGGCTAAATACTGTATTTTTAAATTAAGATAAAATTAAGATATTCGGTCTTGTTTTCTAAAAAAAAAAAAAAAATTAATTGTCTAAACTAGAAGCACAAAGTCTCTCAGCGTATTCTTTCTTTCTAATGAAAAAAAAATGGAGGAGCAATTTTGAAACATCTGCGCTCTGAGACAAACCCTGTGGACATCAGATTCTAGCCAGAACTGACGTCGAGACCTCTGGATCTTCTCACTTGTGAAATACTTGAAAGAGTAACTGTGCTAAAAACCCCCAGAGCGCTAATGAGCTGTTATTTTCCAAAAGCTGCAATATAAAGGTCGTTTCTGAACCCATTAAATGTAGACCTACCACCTGTGGTATCTACAATATCTCCAAAAATGCTTTCCATTTCCTCTTTCTGCTACAGTATGTCATAGTTGTTGACAGATTTGAGCTGAATAAGATCACTGGGTTTCCATTAGAACATTTGGTCCCTTCCAGTAAGTACAAAATAATTTTCATTTACACTTTTTGCATTTCATATTTGTATATATTTGTTCACTTATCTACATATTGAAGACTGCACTGCATTTTCTTACTCTGTATTTTTTACCTATTTGTCAGTACAAAAATCTAAACAATCCTAAAACAAGATCAATTTACTTGAGTGTTGATTGAGTTTGTTTAAAAATAGGCCTATCTGCCAATAGGGTAAGAAAGATCTTGTTTTCCCTTTGAACCCATGTGGCACTGGCAGATATTTTGATATTGACCGGCAACAGCCCATGAATCTGCTGAACTTATAGCAAGCGGCCACTAGAACCCAGTGTCGCTGGACGACCACTTACAAGGAGGCCTGGTGAGGCCTACTATCTGATAACCAGAAGGCTAGCTACATAGTGCCCGTATTTGGGAATTCGCCAGTAAAGCTAGCTGTGCAGTCCTTGGGACTTCAATTCAAGAAAGGCCTGATGAGGCCTACTACTTGCCTTCAGGGAGAGGCTTACTACCTGATAGTCCTTGGGACTATCTAAATACTGGTTATTGCTATGCACCCTGATTCTGGGTGTCAGTCTTGGGGCACAGTCTCGAAGCGGCCTGTTAAAGCCGGTCATTTGAAAGTTTTCTTTATGAAAGAAACTGACTGCCATGATCTGTAAGGTTTGGAACTGAGCTACATGGTGGCCTGATAAGGCCAGCCGTCTGACAGTAGCCAATCCTATTTGGCTGATCATAATTGGGGCTAGCCTCCAGAGATGCTTACTGAAGCCAAGCCAATTGAATTAACAGTCAAGAACCCCAATGATGGGGCTTGTGGTCAGGTAGGCCTGGCTAAAGTCTGACCATCAGCACCACTGTTTGTATACCCCTTCAATGAAAACTCATTAAGAAGATTAAGAGGCCTCCTATGTCTGAAGAAAGTCAGTGCTGTCAGCCAAATTCATACTGCTGTGGATTTGCCATTAGTGAGGCCTGGTTGGGCCTACAAGCTGATAGTTAGTCTATTCTTCTACACACATATACGTATACCAATGGGAACTATACTACACCAACACAAATATTGAGGCCACCCACAGGAGGCCTAATAAGGCTAGGTACCTGGTGTCAGATAAAAAGTATTTCCCACAACAAAAGGACTCCCTTCCAAAGAGGCCTGTTTAAGGTCCACTACCCACCAGTGAGTCTACTGCCTGAACTACTAAGGCCAACCACCTAAGGTAAGCTGGCCTAACACGTCCTCTTGGGGGCTGCCCAGTCAAGGAAGCCTGCCAAGGCCTACTACCTAATGGCGCAGCCTTTGTTAGCAGATAAGCTGTTTACACAGTGCCTACAGCATCCTGGTACCTAATCACATTGCCCATGGCAGTGTACTCAGCAAAAAATGCAGCACCTTTTAAGCAAGGGGAGTACAACATACACCACTATGCCTCAACGGAGGCCCCAGAGTCAGGGGCCAACCATCTGTATGCAGTGGCCTCAGCTCATGGCAATGCTCTGGCTTCACAGGAGCGAAACCAAAAAGAAGTGAAGGTTAGAACCTTCTGCTCGACCCGAGCCATAATGATGGGAGGTAGAATAATACAGAACTGAAAGTGAACTACTCAGGCCTACCCTGTATCACAGGGGAATACTACCACCTCACCCTGAGATTTAACAGGGTGCGGACCTGCCAGCGGCTCTAGAGGTGACAGAATGTTATCTGCGGCCAGCCTAGGGGAGTGGGGCTTGCTTGTAAGCCACCCACCTACAACCCGACGCTCAAGCAGTAGCTCAGCGAGGTAAGTGGAGCCTATTCTGGCAGCCCAAATCCATATGCTAGTTCTGCATGGTGGGGTCGGGCAGACAAAACCTAGTCTCTTTGTGAGGCGAAAGACAGCCTAACCCTGGTCAAGAAAGACCATTGTACTGGGGAGGCCTTATTGAGGCCTAACCCAGGGTCTTTGTAAATCATGCCTCTGCACCAAGCTGCGTTACTCTTCTCGCCCCAGAATGCAGAGAAGGGGACGGGCCTTGCACTAACAACTCCCATGGGAGGGATGCTAAAACCCTACATACACAAAGTGAAGGGCCAAAGGCAGAAATGCTTTAGCAGAACGCCTCCACTATCACTAGCATTCCCTAGGCCAGCTACAGAGGCGGCCCTGGTGAGGGCCAGCCAGTAAGCATAGATCCAGAGGAGCCTCAGTCTTACGAGAAAATTATTTTTCATACGAGGGGCTGCAGAACCACTCAGCCTACTGAAAACCCAAACAGAGCTCAAGGGAGCGATGTACTCAGAACCAAAAATGTCAGACGGTCCTGTGTGCCGGACATAAGATCTATCTGAAGCTCCAGCATCAGTCTATACCCCAAAACAAAAAATCTTTTTTTGAGAGGAACCAACAACTCTACCCTAAGGTGGCTAATAGCCCGAGGGCTAACACAGATGTGTGTGGAAAAAACAAGCGGTAGCATAAACATTCCCACTCTTCTTTCTAGAATGACACTCTGCCACTTATCTCTCCACTGATGACAAATTTCATATGAATGAGTGGCGGCCTCAAATGCTCTCACCATAAGAGGAAGCCTAAGCTATAAATATAGTTTTACAACTAGAATGAGTGGTGACACACCTCGCTGTATATTACATATGACAACAAGGGAAGCCATCACATACTCACAAAAGAAGCCCATACAATTGGTGCTTCTTTCAATCGTTCTAGCCACCTAACTGGGGAACTTCAGGGCCCTAATCACCAAAACATTTTACCTTATCTTATGACACTGACATACAGAGACTTGCACACGAAAATTACTCTTAAAGAAGACCAACTCAGCTCACCTGTGGCGTGTGAAGTGAAGACTCACCAGACAGTTCTTTATGAACATGGGGTCTACCACCTTTACATATCTGAAAGAGGCACTCTCACTAACCAAGCAGAGGCGGGCCATCAGAACATTGTTCTCGGCATGGGCCCAATTTCGAATTGCCTGAAAAACCACCTCATGCGAGCTTAAAAACTTTTTTGTGATATGTGGGAATTTTTGCAAAATTGACATGTTTCCATTGGGTGTATTTTCAATTGACACGCCCCAAACTGCTCAACTCTGGGCTAAACGAAAATCCAGAGCTTCCCTCTCGTATTTTTAGACTTTGTGGTGGCGTTCATGTGCGTTCAACTCATTAATACAATATTTTCGACATGACTTAAGCGCACCATGTTTGACTCTGATGAGCCTATCCATAGCAGACTGGTGGGGTGGCCTTGGACGGCAACATGCCCAGTGCATTATGGGTGTTGAAGTTTCCCAACCTACTGATATTTGTCAAAAGGGAAGACAACAGCATTTTTTCTTTGTATTCTCTAGTTAGGTCTCTAGTCAAAAAATGCCTTGTTTTATTGAAAGTTGCCCTTGTACACCGAGTCCAAAATTCACGTCCGAAATTTTCACACATTGAAAAAATATATACAACCTCACGTTACATCAATCACACTGCCTCCGAAACTTTCGTCCGTCATAAAAAAAAAAATAAGATCGGGTTCGTTTTCCAGCGTTTTTCGCATCTGTAGCAAGCAGATTGAATGGTGTTTGAAAGGTGTTCAATTCGGAGCCACCGAATCACAAATATGAAAAAAAGCATATGAAAATTTAGGACTCAGTGTGCAAGGGCCTAAAGTCATCTAAGTAAGAAAATTATTTTTTTTGCAGTGTGGACGGTGTGAGATTGGGGTAGCATTTTGGGCAATGGTTAAACTGTGTGTCGTCACCGTACCTCCTGCTGTTCAGAGGGTTCAGTGGCGTTTAGTGCATTGTAGAGAAGCATGTAGCCTGTGGCCCCATTGGCCGCGTCCCATCTCACATTCATGGTGGTGGAGCGCACCTTGTAGATGTTCATGTTCCTCACAGCACTAAGAGGCACTACAGAGGGGAACATGACTTTTCTCTCTTTCTCTTATTCATATCAATCCCTGACTATCCTTCTAAGCGAACTGAAGCTCGGATGGGAACATGGAAGCATTCCAGGTCAATTGATGGATGCGTGACCAGGTGGAATGGAATGATAGAGGATGGTTGGATGAAAATGATCATGGGATACACGTATGATGGAAATGATTGACAGACTGACAAACAGACAGATATGCAAATGTCGACATATTCACTGCAAAATCTATTTTCTTACTATGGTATTTTTGTCATTTTCCTAAACGAAATCTAAACAATCTTAAATCAAGATACGTATTACTATGGTATTTTTGTCATTTTCCTAAACCAAATCTAAACAATCTTAAATCAAGATACATTTACTTGAGAATCACAATCACTTAAGATCAAAATTAAGTTTCTGTTTAAACCAAGAACAATTATCTGCCAATGGGGTAAAAATAATCAACTTAATTCAAAGGGAAAACAAGATTAGTTTTCTTATTTTTTCTAGTTTTAAGCATAAACTTGGTTGATTTTGATACATTTTTCAGAAAACAAGACTTAATATCTCATGTCATCTTGTTTCTCAAGTAAATGTGATCTTGACTTAAAAAAATGATATTTACACTGGAAAACAAGTCAAAATACTGAGTAAGAAAATACTTTTTTCAGTGTAAATACAACATGTATGTGCATGAAATCACACAGTGACACTTTGCGGTGCAAAGCAGCATCATGCCGTATGAAACACGGTCACATTCAGAGCTCTGTGAAAGGAATATGATGGCGTTAGGGTTAAATGTGGCAAAAAGAGAACAGCAATAATAGCACGTTTATTAGCAATGTACATTGCATAGCATTTTAGTTGCACCTTTTCAGTGTCTGGCTAAACATCTGCAAATCCAGGTCATTTTTAACCAGTAAAGATGATACTAAAATATATTTAAAAAGATATTATGCTCAGCAAGGATGCACTTATTTGATCACACAGTAAAAACACAGTAAAACAGGAATATTGTGAAAAATTAATACAACTGTCATGATGTGGTTTTGTCTTTGTCTTTGTATTATTAGTGGTTCCCTGTCTATTGAGTTTTCCAGGTGTTTCCTATTGTCCACGCCCCCTTGTTACCTTGTTAAGTTTGCTTGTCTCATTATTTAAGCCCTGTGTTTATGTCTTAGGTGGTGAGTTGTTGTACGTGTGAGGTCGATGTGAGTCACTCCTGTTTCTGAGCCCTGTTCCTGAGCCCTGTTCCTGAGTCTTTGTTAAAGTATGTAGTTTGTTTAAATAAAGCCTATACACTGCGTTTGGATCCAGCCTCCTTCCTGTGTTTCTGCCACATCACGGCATCGGCATCACACAACAACTCACCACCTAAGACATAAACACAGGGCTTAAATAATGAGACAAGCAAACTTAACAAGGTAACAAGGGGGCGTGGACAATAGGAAACACCTGGAAAACTCAATAGACAGGGAACCACTAATAATACAAAGACAAAGACAAAACCACATCATGACAACAACTGTTTTCAATGGGAATATTGTAAAATGTAATTTATTCCTGATTAAAGCTGAATTTTCAGCATCATTACTCCAGTCTTCAGCATCACATGATCCTTCAGAAATCAGTCTAATATGATGATTTGCTGCTCAAGAAACATTATTATTATCAATGGTTCAAAACTGTTTTGTGGAAACCATGATACTTTTTTTTTTCAGGATAAATTGATGAATAGAAATTTTAAAAAGAGGTGATTTTTTTAAAGTAGATTTTTGTTACAATGTAAATACCTTTACTGTGTTTTTTTTTTTTATCAAATTAATGCATCCTTCACTGAATACAAGTATTCATTTCTTAAAAAAAAAAAAAAGTTAGATGTTTTTTGTGAGAATCACCCAAGTTTTGTGTGAAAAATACATGTGAATGATTACTGTATGTACCAAATACCATGGTAGGCCAAGGTAAATTTACCACATAGCGTTCCAAAAAAAAAAGGTATTACGTCTAAAAATAATATTACCGTGGTATATAGAAGAGCAGAGCCACAACCTCATTAATATGTACTTCCAAAACAGCAATTACATTTGTCCATTGTGGAATTCATTCTGTTTGTGATTCTGTTTTGCTGTGCTGACACATATTGTTGAGGAATTGGCTCGGGCTGTTCTGGTGAAGAGTGAATTATGGGTAAATGCACACTTACATGTGGTCTCTGTGCCTTTGAGGGGGTCACTGCTCTCCTCTCCCACCACTGAGTAAACCTTCACCATGTACTGCGTCAGTGGGGTAAGACTCTTCAACATCACAGTCGTCACCGTCCCGTCGACAAACAACTGCAACAGAGGAACAGAAGAAAGGTGAGAACACACAAGAATAGGACATGACTGTGTTTGCCATGAAAACAAATGAATAATTTCTAGATCAAAAACAAGTTAGCCTTTCTGAATTGTTTCCAGACTAGTTTTGGCTCACTTTGTCCTTCTTTGCACTTTCATTCTACATCTTTTATGTGCATTGTTTGTAGGGCTGGGTATTGAGACAAATTTCACAATTCGATTCGTTTTCGATTCACAAGCTTGAAATTCGATTCGATTTCGATTACGATTCGATTCGATTCAATATCGATTATTTTGGATATCAGTTACAATAAATGGCAATTTTTCTCAAGGGAATCAAATCTCTTAAATGCTGTAAACTATGGTCTATATATATATATAGTCTAGTTGTAGCCTACTAGGCTTCATTAGCCTAATATGAAGGTAATAACTGTTTTGTAGCTATACAAACACTTAAATTACACTTTTATTTATTTTTTATAATAAGAAGATTATATGAAATATAAACATTTAAATGGTGGCTGTCATAAACACTTGCCAGATTTATTCAAATATGCATTAAATATTGAAGAACACTAACGAGTGTGGACTAACGAGTTTATGTGGGTTTTCTAAGGTAAATATGACGATACATGACACTGATTACAAGCTGTTTAATTGACGTCTTTCCGCGGTTGAAACGCAGATTGAGCGAATCAATGTGGCATGATAGGGATTTAGATAAGTTGTACTCTATCTTTTAACACACTTTCAGATGCTCATTCATGTCTATTTCGCGCTGTGACTGGTATTATTAACCCGGAAGAGAGATCAGCGCTGCTGCTTCTCTGGAGCTGCGCCAGAGCGATCTCACGCCAGAGCGCCAAAACGCAATTTATGTTTTTGAATTTCTAAAGAAAATGGACGTAATTTGAAAATTGAGACTTTGTTTCATATCAATAGTAACAAAGGACAAAGATTATTGCGATTTGTTGGATGCGCGCAGCCGCGATACAATGTCTCATTCATTCAAAAGAAACAGGATGACTAATCGATTCTTGAGGTTTAAGAATCGATATCGGTTTGTAAAAATGAGAATCGATTAATATCGAGAAATCAATATTTATTACCCAGCCCTAATTGTTTGTGGTAATGCATTACAAGTAACGTGCATTATGTAATCAGATTACTTTTTTGATGTAATGGGTAAAGTAATGTATTACTTTAGAAATGTAAACATTAACACTGCCCCTCCATCAACGTATTTTCCCAAAAAACTAATGTTTTCACTGTTATACGGCACAGGGCGCTATTATGCATCTTCTGAAATAGTACAGTATCTCCAGATCCGAAAAACAAGCGAAGAAGAAGCAGAAACAAGCGATAGAGGATTGCTTACGCACATGTAAGCTAACGCGATCATCAAACATTCAAAAGCATATAAAACTGCCTAATGTTACTGAATGAAATGTCAACCCAGGACGAGCCGAGTCTCAGCCAGGTGAGAAAAAGTAACTTTACTTTAAAAAGTAACGTTTAAAAGTAACTTTTTACTGAAATGATGTTCGATGGGTTGCACACTGATTTTTTTAATACTTCAGTTCTAATGCATGAGGAAAAGTCATCTTGACCTGGATAGGTGCTCATACCTGTTGTAGTTCTCCTCCTGCTGAGCTCGCATACTCTATTCTGTACTTCTCCACAGGTCCATCAGGGCCGACCCAGGAGACACGGAACGAGTCATGGGTCACTTCTGAGGTCGTCAGATCGGTCGATGGCTCCGGGCCTCCTCCTGTGACGAGTCGTGATGGGAATTAGGGTTTGGCCTTTGACCCCCAAAATGACCTGAATTATTCTAGAATTACCCTGTTACATGTTTACTGTTATCAGGGCTGTTTCTGAATTTGACCCATAATTCTTTGAAACAAAATCAAGGTTTTCATGATCTTCCTAGTATGTTTTAATTTATTGCGAATTTCAGAGTTAGAGTTCGAGTTAATTTTCATACTATGACGCATTTGATTAGAATATGAATACTGAAATTATTGAATGTTTTAATTGATCTATTTCCACATGTAAATGGATAATTGGATAAGGTCAGTGTTGTGCCTGAACGTGTTCATAGTTTGGGCGAACATATATTAACATTTGAAGTGGATTAAAAAAGTTCATCAAAGTTGTCCTAAAACAAAATTCTTGTATAAAATTGATGAACAGTTTTGATCCACTTCAAATGTTAACTACTGTATATATATTCAAGATACAGAAAATATTAGTATTTCTGATCACCATTTTTCTCATAACATTTTTAAGCTAAGCTGCGTATGTGAATTGTGGCTAAATTGCAGTGCCATTAAGTTGACGTGTTGAAGGAGTACTATCAACGGCTAGGTCTAAATACTCTTTTCCTTTTCTCTCCCTCTTTTTACAAAACTGAGCCTCTGAAGGCTTGACCTCTTTGTGATGAAACTCTGACACTCTGTTACTTGATCCAGGCGCAGACAGACATTCCAGGCTCAAAAAAAAAAAAAAAAAAAAACCACGAACACAGAGGCTAGAAGCACCCCAGTTGAGAAATGGCCCTGACTGTAAAACACTGAAATAAAGATCAGCTACTGTTAATACTCTGAACTTTCAAATGATTAGTATTATCTTCTGACACATTTAGAGCACTGGCAGACGAAAGAAAGTGTATTAAGTGTTATAGTTCCTGTAATCTCTTAAGATTTCTTTATTTTGCTTCTTCCAGCAAAGTAAAAAAATGAGACATGGTTTTCCTGTAGGAATTTTTGCGATGAACCAAATCAAACAGCTCAGAGAAATAATGATATTATAAAATTTTAAATTTGATAGAAGCAAAAAGTACAATGTTTGAAAATGAGGGGAAAAAAGACAAATCTGTTAGGAAAATACGAAAAAAAATCGACTGTGTAACATCTTTTAAAAGGGAAAGAACTACAATCCCATGACGCATTGCATTTTTTTAATTGATACAATTCAAACATGACTTATTGTTTTACTTGTTGATTATACACATAAAATGTTTGTTTTTTATGTTTGATGAAATATTCATTGATATACTGTATACAAATGTATAGGTTGCTTGAGTGCAGTGGAACGACTCGATTGTTTTATGAGCGAGTCTTTGCAGCGATTTATGATAATGGAATAACTTTTGGAACCCGGCTGTTCCACTCTATTCTGTAAAACAGCCTAATGAAGAATATTACCTGTCAGGAAACTGATAATGATGATAATTATAATTCATTTCTTAATGTCATTTTTCATGTTGCCATTGCCCCCATTTAAAAAACAAACAAGCAAAAAACAGTCACTCAAGACAGTGGACCCTATTTTAAAGATCAAAGAGCTTGGTCTAAAGCGAGTGCACTTAGGGCGTCTCCGAATCCACTTTTGGCCATCGTAATGTAACACAGTCTCTCAGGCCTATTGTTTGGCCTCAGTCATACCTGGACCCTTGACGCTGTTACACAGGTTGTTTGTCAGGTCATCCACGATGTCCAGAAGGAAGGAGAAGTCAGCCACGTTATACATGTGGATGTCATCGGGATCAGAAGCGATGGCCCTCAGCTCGTTCTCATCTGCGTTCTTTACACCTGGGGATCACAGAACATGTCAGATATTCAGATATTGGTTGATTGATATCACATTGGTCGGTCCAGCCTGAAAAAAAAAACTTTTTTAATGCTGTTTGAGCATTAGAAACATAATTTAAGGGACAATTCATATCATTTTCATTTTAAAGTGAGTTCGGTAAGCAGTTTTTGAGATTGCAGGATTCCCCCATTCAAGTAGATGGGACTTGGTCTTGGATGCCAGAAATAGCAGCCCAGAGGCTTTGCAAATATGGCCGCCAAGTGAACAGATTTTTAACTCGTTATCCAGTGTCTTTCACTTCCTGACCATAAGGGGAAACTTGTTCTTACCAATGGCATATAGTTCAATCCCCTGGTCCCGGAGGTTCTGGGAGTTGACCAAGATGTCATCCTGTGACTTGCCATCAGTAACCAGGACACCGATCTTCCGGGAGTTTGGACGCATCCCAACGTTAGTTTTGAAATTGTTCTGAAGGATGTAGTTTAAAGCAAGGCCTGTAGAATAAGGCAATATTGGTAATATTAGTCTAATTAATACACAACATGGCTAAAAGTACATGGTTCTATACATCGTTCTAAGTGTAGTGAAGACCAACCCTATAAAGCCTACTGTATCATTCTTAATACGCATATTTTTAAGGTTTAATTGAAAAATGACACATTAAGACTACAGTCCTTCTGTCGTCTGATTGATGGTTTAGACTTTTTTAGCAAATAAAAGGTATTTTAGTATAATTGTACAAACGCCCTCCTTCAGCTCATGATTCTCGTCTTTCTGCTGTGAAATCTGCATTGATTTTTATAAAGTAAACATAAGAATAACTTTGATATTGCTAGTAAAATTTCTACTACTTAACAATAGCAACTTGAACATTTTTAGATAAAAACTCTTCAAATGTGAGTATCAAATATGATCATCAGGCTTTTGAGGAAGGGTTATTTGTTCATCTCTCAATCATCATGGTATTGCACTGCATTGTAACAAAAATGACAGAAATTTGTTCATAAACTCAGCATTAAATTTTCCTCTTACTAAGACATTATTGGCAGATATTGAGTAACGATGGATATGTATATGCCTTTTATGTAAGTCTGTTAAACTGTTATAAAGATCTCGTTGTTTTGCACTGCAACCATCAGAATTGCATCTTAATTTCTGGTCCATATAGATATCAGCATCTGCACTAAACTGCACATTTCTGCTCAGTTTGAGCTCGATATCCTCACTATATCAGACTGTATGAGCCATAAAAGATATATCAAATATGATAATCAACAAAAAACACATGCATTTTTTTTATTTTGTCTGAAAGTTCAATAAACTGTTTAAAAATATATACTTGTATGACTATTATTCATTATGTCAGGCTTTACAGTGTTTATGCTATGCCATTCAAAGACAATCTAGAGAACTGATGACAACTTTCCACACACACTTTGGGACTTTTCCACCAATGAATGATGCTGGGTCTGACGTATAGATCAGAATACAATATGATTTACCAGTCAGAGTGTTTCCTCCTTTGTAGGGTAGATTGGCCACGGCATCCAGCAGTTCCGTTCTGGTTTTGTGAGAATTTAGGTGCCACATTGTCTTCGGGTCTCCACTGTACTGTGCCAGACCTATAAACGGACAACACACACAGCATACTTATTTATACACAGATGACAGTAGCATCTTCTTACATGTTTCTCCCAAAATGTTTAAAGACATAGCAAGAGTATTCTCTATATAATGCGTACTAATAGCAGCTCAGATCTTTTAATTTTGGAAAAGAGAAAAGGTTAGACTGATATTTGATTTTGATTGCAAAATTTGGCATGAGTTTAACACATTGTTCTTCTGAAACACTATAAAGCACAGATGTGAGATTAAAAATGTCATTTTTGGGAGAAACATATGTCTAGAAGACATATTTTCTCATGTCTAAGAGATTGCAATACTAAAGAGATCTATTTCACTACTTTTCCTTCCTACGGGTGTCACTTAGCTCTAGGATTCAAGGTAATTTTCTCTTACCAATCTGAACACGATCCGGTCCGATGTCAAAAACACCCACCATGCGGCCAATGAAAGCCCTTATGGTCTTGAAGTTTAGACGACCGATGCTCCAAGATCCATCAACAAGCAGGACAATATCGGCCTGGGCAGTGGTTTTGCACGTTACATCTGTACGACCAGAACAATTCAGTCAGTGAATTAATTTTCATAAAATTAATAATAATAAGTTTAAACTTGTTTGAAGCAGTCGCAAAGATAAAAAAAGGATTGTGATTTGTAAAAAAGGACGCAGATTGAAGCTTAGGACACAAAATATTGACACAGTCATGCAAAGCATGACAAAACCATTTATTTGGCATTTTTAAAAGAGGATACATTTTACATATTGTGTTAAATAACATATTTGAAACTATAAACTCTTTGTCCGTAAGAGATGTCTTGGTCTGTGTCCCATCGCGCGGTCTCTCCAGATACCTGAATGAAGGGAAAAGAGGGAAAAGCGCCGCCCGCCTGGCCCTGCTCAAAGAGAACATGTTGCATAATTGTCTGATTTATAGATCATTTCCTTAAGCAACAAAACATATGGATATATAACACAAAATCGATATAGCCAGCCAATATCTTAAAATGATATAAAATGTTTTATCTAGACACTGTGTGGGAATTTCTTAGCAATAAAACAAATTATCTGAGGCTTTAAAAGAGATTTATTGCCCTAACAGGTGTTCACTCTCAATTGTAATGTGGAATTCTCGCTTTTAAATAACGACTCCCTGCACCCTAAACACTAAGGCCAGGAACATACTTTAAGCAAGTAAAGCAAACACCGATGCAAATACCTTGGTCAATGCATGCTACATGCTTAACTACAATATAACTGTGGAAAAATTGAACACTTTACCTTTCACAAGCTAATTTTTACAATCAATAAGACCAATCAAAAACCTTTTCTGCATTATAGGGAAACTATTTATTCCACTGGAAAAAGTACTCTCTGTAATGGAAGAAGAAGAATAAAATGTATGAAATTAAGTGAATTAATAGCTGAAAGGATCTAACGCAATATAGACAATCATGGGCTTTATCAAGCATGTCAATAGAGCATACATAGAGTATGTTGTGCTTTCATAATCTTGAATGACAGCATAACGTTCCTGCCGTGTTATATGATGTGATTCAAAGAAAATGGAGAATATACAATATATAAATATATCTACTAACCCCAACCTCATCTAATGAGAATTAGTTTGTAGTCGCAAACTCACTTATAGTTAGTAGCATGTTTAAAGAGCAGGGACGTGCACAGGGGGGTTGCTCAGGTTGCCCGGGCAACTGCCCATATGCCCTTCTCGACTCAGGTTGCCCTTCCGAGGAAAAAAAAAATCGTACAATGGAGAATTTCACGTAGGCCTAGACAAAAAATAATGTAAAAATCGCAAAGCCTCATTCACTTCCATTCGGGCACTGAAAGTGAAAGTCAAACTGTTTACGTGGCTGCAGTGCCGCACGCGACCATAGACTGCAAGCGACCGGTGTGTATGGTAAGGCACCGCAAATTACTCAGGCCGCGCCTCCATCTCGTGTCGCGAGCTAATTAATGTGTACGAAGTCCATGACAAAATGAAGTGAAACTATCCTTCTCGTCACGAAAAGAGGAAGAAGAAAAACATGAGAGTGAATTGCGGGAACAGCAGTCAGGTAAACATGTGTTCTCTCCTCTCTAGTTTGATGTCAGCAAAGTTTGATGGTTTTTGGTCTTGCTAACCTATCTGGGCAGGCAGTGCATCTCTTGCATCACTTTTTGCCTGACAAAAGTGAGAGTAAAATACCATTATTTATTACGTTTTGTTTTTGATAAACGACAAAGTGCAACAACAGTGTTTGTTTACTGCAGCTCGGAAAACATAACCGCGTCGCGTGTGTTGCGTTCATATGCGCGTGCACGAAATGAAACTGGCATTTTTCAAGCAGAAATGTGGAGACCAGAAATACTGTACAATATGTGAATGATGGCACTCCCAATCAAAGTACACATTATAAAGACACTGATTATCTAGTCTCAGTTTAGTTAAAAACTCTAAACAACTGCACTAATTATGCAAGATAGAAACCAATGTATTGGCAATTTGACATTGATTGACTATTGATTTATAGGCTATATTGAATTTAAAATGATGATTAGCTGGACATTCTGGTCAATATGAATGCAAATCCCTCAGTAAATAACAATAAATCAAGATTTGCTTCAACATGCATAAAAATATAAATAAATAAATAAAAATCATAGGCTACTGATTCCGAAAATACCCTGGCTGTAGAGTGAATCAAAATTAATCCCAAAAGCCAAAGTTCAGGGTTGTACTTTATTATGTTCTTCTTATTTATGTTTACGTTAATATTCACTTGTTATCTTAACATTCTATAAAAATGCTTTATTCAGTAAATATTGTTTGTTTGAACCTCATTCTGTTCTATATTGTTGTACTTGTTCTTTGACTGTTTTGTTTAAAGGAGGGAGGATTGTATGGGCGGTATTGAGTGGCAATGGCAAATGGTTTACATGGCTCACGGCATCACAGATCAGGTAGAGGGCCCCTTAGCAGAATTTTGCTTAGGGCCCCATGCAGGGGGAGGTCATGATTGGCAAAAAAGGATTGTATTTTTTCCCGAAATTTAAGCGTTTTTTATTTTTTCGAGTTTTATAAATAATATAATTATTATAATTATATAATTATATAATTAAATAATAATAATTTAAAAAAAACAATAAACAACAATATGAGGAACTCTTTTGCTCATTTGTCTCATCTCTGACATTTTGCAATCTTTATAAATAATAATAAGACCATAAGATGAGGCATTGCGTTTGGACATAAACACGGCCAGATAAGGCAATTTGGAAGGTGACAAATTCAACTGAATATATTCCTTCATATAGCCCGTGAGGGGGGAGGAGGATAGGGGGGGGGGTGCCCTTTTTTCAGGTCAGAGCAACTGCCCCTCAAAATTCCTGTGCACGTCCCTGTTAAAGAGGACTATCGAAATAAAGTGTAACTTTAAACTTTTATTGAAAATGGATAAAGCTTTAAAATATTCAAATATCAGATCTGCAATTTAATATTGAAATCTTGTGTTGCTCCTTTACGTACAGTGGCCAAAATGGCTAAGACAATATTGAAAATCTGCGATATAAAATCTAATTTAACACTGGAAATAACCTAAAAGTGTTGGGATTCAAAACAATCTAGAACAGAGAAACATTGTGACATAAAACGAATAAGAAATACTTAAGATTACCCACTAGTTCACTAATCAAATCAGCAAATTTGTGATGTTGACATGTTAACTTTGATATTGACCATGTTTTGAACAAACTTGTAGGGTTGTGGAGGCTTGAGTGTAGCTGTCATTAGCAAAAGCTCAGACTAAAGACTAAGAAATTGTAAAATCCATGATATTTTATATGAAGGTCCCATTAGTTAGCGCTAGTTATTGAATTAACTAAAAAAGAGCAATACATTGTGTTTAATGTATGTATTAATGTTTTGTAACTAATGTTAACAAATGGAACCTTAATGTAAAGTGTTACCAATTCAACTTTTGTTTTGTTTGTTAGTGTCTGTTGCACACAAATGACAAGCTGTGCATTACACCTCAGCTCTTGCCTGGAAATATTACCCTTTCCTTCTCCTGCTGGTGCCGGTCGGCCGACCCTCACCTCAGATCTGTTTCCAATTAGAATCGACATTCCAGGCCAGGGTCAGCAGACCATGTGCAAAGCTTTCATTCTGTATGTCACTTTTTTCCTAACCAAGTTGTAAAGCATTGGTAATTGTAAGCAGATAATCTTCCTAGCTCTTGAAATTCAAGAGTCCTTCCATGCAAAGGCAGAGACATGGCTACCATGTGGCGTAGTCACCCTGTCTGCTCTTTCACAACACAATTAGCTGTGCTGAAAGGTATTTGCCATTACTCAAAGCATTAGACTGCAGCCTATTTTTCCGATTGCGAACTGACAGAGAACTTTAAAATGTTACACTTTGTTATATATGGAGCCTAAATGACCAACAGATTTGTTCCATATATCAAAATGAATGGTGTATGCTAATTGTTTTGGAACACAAGTTACTTTGTACGTAACAACCTCGAAGCTCTGCGGTAACATGAGATCTGATTGGTTAGTTTTAGAGGGTTAAAGAAAGTACCAGGGTTTTTTTTTCATTAATCTTACCTGGAGTTTGAATGGTTGGAAGCGCAGGGGCGTCTAAGAGGGTGGTCTTCTCCTCTCCAGCCAATGGCATACTCTCTCCTCCATCAAACATACCAAACACACTCACTGTATACTTGGTGCCGGCCCTGAGATGAGAGCGACGCAAATCAGTCAACAATCTCATTCATCAACCTTAAAAGGCTAATCGATGATTAAGCACAATTTCACTTGAAGTCACACGCTTATAGGAGTGCACAACAAGGCTTTTCTCTGTTGCCAGGCATGTGCTAAATACTAATGTACTAAGACATTTATAGGGATTTTAAAAGCCCAAATTCAGTATAAACCTAATTGATGATGAATACTTTATACAGGCAAGCAGATGAGCCCAGAAAATGAACACAGCATATTAAATTCAGCTGAAAAGCAGCTCTAAGGAAAAAAATAGTGTCATTTTTCAGCTCAAGTAAGTTCAATGTTGATTAAATTCAGTGATAACAATACCGGTAACATTTTTACAGTTTCTAGTTTATTTCCAGTTTATTTCTATGGTCCACTTTAGACAGTCTACTAACTTTAAGTAACCTTGCACAGTGTTGTAGTCGAGACCACCTCACTCGAGTCCGAGTCGACACCGAGAGCAGAGAGAGTCGAGTCCGAGTCAAGACCGAGTCCATAGAGAGTCGAGTCCGAGTCGAGTCCGAGACCAGAGACGGTCGAGTCCAAGTCGAGACCGAGACCAGTGAGGGTTGATTACCTAATTTACTTTTATTTACTTAGAGAAATCCTTTTTTTTTTTTACTGAATTTACTTAGAGTTTAAAAAATATGATCAGTTTAGGGTAAAAAGGCCACATAGTAGGTGGTGTTAAAAGTAATTTTATTACAATTTGTCATGCGCAGTTGCGCACTAGAAAATCACCAATCACTGGGCGTGTCAATCAATTTAAAGAAATATTTTATTAACATACATTAATAATCATGAAAAATATTTTGAATTGAACTCGAGTGGACTCTGGAATAATTCCGAGTCCTAAAAAAAAAAATGTTCGAGTACGAGTCAATTCCGAGTCCAAACCCAGATAGCAAACTGACATTGAATCAACGTGGAAATATGACATCGAAACAACGTTGATCTGACATTGTTTTGCTCATCGAATTAACGTTGAACCAACGTCAGACGCGTCATTCTTTCAAAACTAACGGAAAATCAACTTGAAATCAACGCGTTGTTTCAACGTTATGAAAGCAAACCAATTTTCGATTTTCATTTAGCTTTGAAGAATGCCGCGTCTGACGTTGGTTCAACGTTAATTCGATGAGCAAAATCAACGTTGTTTCAATGTCATGAGAGACGTTGTTTCCACGCTGATTCAATGTCAGTTTGCTATCTGGGAATGGACACGAGTCCATGACAAGACCAAGACCATTAAAATATGGTCTCGAGACCGAGTCCGAGACGAGTCCGAGTCTCGAGTACTACAACACTGACCTTGCAACTACATGTCAACTAACTCTCATCTGAGTATTAGTAGACGGTCTGCTTAATATTTGCCAACTCTTTATGTTGATGCTCCCCAACAGACATTCGACTATAAGAAACTTATTCTACCAACCCTAATCCAACAGTCTACTAATGCTCTAATGGGAGTTAGTTGACATGTAGTTGCAAAATTACTTATAGTTAGTAGAGTGTCTAAAGTAAACCATCAAAATAAAGTGTTACCACAGTTGCCAGTGGTGCACTATTAGTGTCATCATTAAACTTAATTAGTATGACCATCTGGCAGTTAGCCAAGGGCTAATCAGTCTTACTTTTCTGACCAATCAAACTTTTTATGCAACCAACTTAAAGTTATGTCCAAAAATATAACTAACTTAAGAGACTTTTCTCAGTTTATTCAATTGGCCCCAGGTCTCCTTGCCATTCACATGACTGAAAACTATGAATAACACCATACATTTGTACATTTGACTTCACATTGGCTTTATTGTGTTTTATAGGGCATGTCTTCAGATGTCTGTTAAGTGTTTTATGTGTCTTCTCTGGCGTCTCATACCTTAGCTCCTCCAGAACCACTGTGTTATCATAGGGGCCTACAAGCAACTCTCCCAGGTCCACATCCTCCCCAGTGGGATGGAAAGTGACCTTGTAGCCCTTCACATCCCCAGGAGCATGATCCCAGGTCACCCTGAAACTGGTTTTAGTGGGCTCTGAAGTTTGCAGGTTTCTGGGAGCTTTATATGGAGACACTACAGAGATAATAAACAGTTTTGAATTAGACAACAATGGCCAAATATCTTTGGATCTTTAACCTAAACAAGTTATCAAATATCTTCTGTTAACTTACATGTGGTCCCTTCTCCTTGTCTTTGTCTTCCATCACCAAACTTGTAGACGGGGACAACAGTGATATCGTAAGTGGTCTGGGGTTGCAGGCGCCTCAAGACTAAAGTGTCGGTGCCTCCTGGTGCTTTGGAAGCCAACTGACGTGTATCACCCTGAGGTTTATACGTCACCCTGTAATTGACAACATTGCCGGGTGCTGGTTTCCATGTCACCCGCATGGATCTCTCGGCTTCTTCTGACACCGTAAGAACTCTGGCAGCGGCCGACACTGTTAAGGAGATAAACGAAAGAGAATGTTCATTAAATGTTGGACTGATTCGACTACAATTCTTTCGGGTCAGGAAAGCCAAACCATCTGAATAATTAATGAGAGTTTGTCTGCCAAGATAATCGTGATCTAACACAGGCCACGGATCTCCAAACTGTGTGAAACCAGACATGCCGAAATGGTTGTACGTCATGCATAGCGCAGACGCTCTAGGACTGTCTGCAATGTTCTCTTTTTATGCCATGAGTGTTTTTACGCAGGAGGGAAAGGAATGAATTGTCCACTTTAATCGGCCCATGGAACACTTTCAAATTGGGAGTTTTATGGATGGAAAACAACACTTCCAAGTTTTCAAAGAATCCCTGTTCCAAAAAGACACTGTGTCTTAATGTCGGTCATGAAGGAGGTAAGGAATAGAGTGATGGCAGAAATGAAATGCAGAGGCCTGAGCCAGAAGACGGCTGGACAGACAATAAACAAACAGCAAGATAATCCACTTACAAATTTACAGCACGCCTAACCAGCTCTGTAAGAATTGCTAAGTAAGAAAATGCAATAAGTGCTGTAGAGTGTGTTGAAATCCTGCATCTTTTGATAATAGAGAGCATGTGTGAATCATTAAATCAGCCACTACACACACTCCTACACCTCTGTACACTACACCATATGTGCGGAGGTATTTAACAGTGGCAATGACGCTCTGCCCAGACTTGGTGTTGAGCTTGTGAAAAGAAATTATAGTCACTTTTCCCATATCAGAATGAACACAGAGACATTTCTGTATTAGAGCTTTTGCCACCAGAGCAATTAAACTCACCTAAACCTGAACGATGAGAACGATGAGGTGTGGAGGAATGGTGCCAGGGTGCTGCTAAGCTGTTCAAGTACGTTTGGATGTGATTGATTGGGTGTTCTAATGGCATGGTAACATTTCTTGGGCAAAACAAGTCTGTTGTGCATTGTCAAAAGTCTAGCAATGCATGAAACACCACTCATAAAGAAGTTACTTTCAAAGCAAGGAGATTTCTGTTTCTCAGCGAATAGAATTCATTGACCAACTTTACTGACTGGATTTCACCAGCAGGATTTTGGCGAACAACAGTAATGGCTTCAAGTTAGTGGTTGCTTGGTCATTACTAGGGTGTTCTCAGTAGTTTCTAGGTGGTTGCTTATTGGCCCATCCACAAATCTGTATGATCTGTCACAAATCAGGTCTCTAGATATGTTTTGGGTATACGTCTGTGGGTTTCGTTATCCTTCTGGCCAAGTCAATTCAGCTTTATTTATATAGCGCTTTTAACAATGCATTTTGTTTCAAAGCAGCTTTACATTGATAACAGGAAAATAACGCAGCAAAAATAGCTTCATAGTCTAGCTTAAAGGGGTGATGAACTGAGAAATTGAATTTTCCTTGAGCTTTTGACATCTAAGAGGTCATCATATTATAAGAATATCCTGTAAGTTTCAGAACTGAAAACGTCCTTGTTAGTCCAATAAAAGCTTTTATTGACACCAGCCTCAGCAAACGACTCGTTTTTCAAAGTGATGACAGGAACTATGACGACAAAGAGGATAAAACACCACCCCTACAGAAGAAGATCAACGCCTACTTCAACACGGCTGGTTTAGCCCCGCCCACCGATTCGCACATTACACGCATAGCTAAATAACATAGGCACCTCGTGATGACAAACCGGATCGAGCTACTGAGCAAAACAAAATATTGTGCAGTGCCTAGTTGTGAAAGACGACAGTCACTGCATATGCTTCCTCTGGATTTCAATAGGACTGCATGGATAAATTTTAATGACGTTCCAGCTGATGAGGTAACATTGTCCGTCTGTTCGCTTAATTTCACAGAGGATTGTTTTGTAAACAAGACTGGATTTGCAGACCGATTGCCGTGCCGTTTATATCTGACAGGAATTGTGCAACACACGGAATCTGGGTCGAACATGTATGGGCGAATCATTCCGGTTGCCATTTTATAACATTGGATGTTTTCGAAACAATTTCCCCCAAGTGCATCGACGGGTGAGTTGAAATTCATTATAAACTGCAAAATTGTTATCCACTCACAGCAGTGGGTGTTTACTTCCAAGTCTTCAGTGCGAGACGCCCATAAAAAACCGAGCGTTTTTCACCTAGGCTCAAAACTAGGGAACAAAATAGCCTATTACTTATAAATTTTGATGTTTTTGAATGCAAAAACCAAGCGAAAGTCATAAGTTGACCTCAGACAACAATATAATAAAATTTAAAAAGCCAGTTCATGACCCATTTAAGTAAGTTCAGTGATGGTTAATTTTTATTGTAAAAAAAAGTTATTAATTTAGTTAATTTACATATACAGCTGCTCTGGAGAAAACCGTGATGTCATTGCCAGCTCAGTTTAGTTGGTGTCAATGCAGGCAGATCAATAATATTGTTGAATATTAAATGTCCCCAACTAAGCAAGCCAAAAGACTGGAGAATGGAGAAATAAGCCTTGGGAGAACCCAGGCTCAGTCGGGGGTGGGGGGGGGGGCAGTTCTCCTCTTGCCAATGAATGAATGAGTGTGGGATTATGATTCAGACAGTATTGCAGGTTATAAATCAGACTGGATCAGAATATTGAGTAAGTATATATATAAGCCTAGTAAGTTTCTGAGGCAAACAACTAAACTCATCTGACTTATGCACATTATCAAGCATCACAGATATATTATATTTGCCAGAAGCTGAGTTTAATTTTAATCTGTGTGCAGACTCTAGATCCCTTCGTTTACTGCTGGCGTTCCACTTCAAATTCGAAGGGCTGATATACTTCATTGAGGTTTATGTGCATGTCAGTGGAATATTCTGACATTATATACAGTATATCAAGTTTTTTTCCCTCTCTGGGGTAGGTTACCTCAGGACGAGAGGCCCACCCCAGACTCACAGAGAGCAGCCGGTCATGTGCTGAAGTCATTATGCAGGCGGGAATGGACTTACCATCTGTGGTCTCCTCTCCATGCAGTGGCTGCCCCTCATTATGGCTGTAGGCAGCATAGACAGAAACCTTGTAGCGGGTCTCCGGTGTAAGACCATCCAGAACAGTGGTGGTCATGTCCCCGGGGACGGTTTTCTCCCCAGCTTCCTCCGAAAACAGCGATTTCCAGGTGACCCGATAAAGACGGACGTTGCCAGGGGCGGCAGTCCAGGATGCTACAAAACTGCTCTCGGTGACATCTGAAGTAACTAGATTCGAAGGTGAACCAAGTTCTGGATGATAGAGAAAAGACAAAAAAGACTCAGAAATGGATCATATTACATGCAAAATCTCACAAGGTCTGGTTATAGAGAAACAGCAATCACTTTTCTGCTAAAAAGAAACACCTTAAACTAGGCTACATTGGTTAACTGGTCAACCAGCTGGGCCAAGCTGGTTAGGCAGGTGTGCTTTGGTGATTTTAGTGGGTTTTCTGACACCTAGACCTAAGAGACCAACTTGCCAATCACCTAATCTAGTTAACACCAGCCAAGTATAGAGAATGGAGAGAATGAGAGAATGGACCAGCTAAGACCAGCAAAATACTGTCGGTGGCTTTAACCAGGCAACTTTGGTTAACTGGTCGCCCAGCCTGGCCAAGCTGTTTAGGCATGTGTGTTTTAATGGTTTTGAAGAGCTGTCTAGTCATGATGGCAAACCTAACATGAATCAGTAAACACCAGCCTTAGAGAGTGATTTGACCAAGTAAGACAAGTAAAATACTGTAGGTGTGTTTAAGCTGGGTTTTTATTCTATAAAACTTGTCATAATATTAATATGAATCATTTTGGATTACATATCTTTTTGTGGAGGTTAACAGCCTTGATCACTCTCTACTTTCACCAGCTTGGACATTCTGCTAAACTTCTCCTTCAGTAATTTGACTCCAGAAAGTCATACATTTGAAAAAATAACAGAATTTGCCTTATTGAGTGCACTATTCCTCTAAGTAAGAATTGATCTAATTCTCCACTAGTCTGTCTAAGATGCCGGTAGCTCACAATTGCTTTGATTTGCTCTGTCAGAAATGCATACCATGGAAAACAACTCTGCAAAAATAATATCTTCCCTGCTGCCACACATCTGTCACCACATCTACGTTCCATTGATTGAACACAAAACCCGATCCATTAAACACAGACTGCTAAAACTGCAGATGTATCTCTCTTTTTGATCTGCGCCATACCACCTACCTATCTTCTCACTCTCTCTCCTTCTCTCAGTTGTTTGTTGAGTCGGCCGAAGCAGAAGAGAGGAGAGGGACCAGAAATTATATGAAAATGTGGGAGTACTGACAGGATAGATAATTAGAATAAACCACAATAGGAAACTTTCACAGTAACACTCATCCTCGTGTTCTCCAGACCTCGTGGTCACCTTTCTCAAACCAGTTGAGCTCTGCTGGTCAAAAATTGACCATTTGTCAATCTAAACCAACAGCTCAAGTTAAAGTGCAATTAAGCGCACTAAGTTCTGCGTCATAGCTCAGACATGGACTAGATATCACATAGGGATTGCAAATGACAGGATAAGTGCTTAGGAAAATAATTGTCCCAATGTCTTTCCGGAGAGTGCTCCAATGTCTAATTCCTCAAAAAAGCTGTACAGTTTTTTTTTGTTTTGTTTTTTTAATTTGGAATGTTTTAGACAGTTGGAATCTCAAAAAAGGGTAAACATTTTGTTGGGAGGGACAATAGGAGAATAAGCTACATTTTACATTACATTTTCCAATTAATATGTGAGTGGTGGGTTGGAGTGCTACTTGTTTGTGCAAGACTTGACAAGAGACACATTGCTAAGGTGTTAGCAATGTGGTAGAAACCACTGGGTTTCTTACCCACCAGGTGAAAAAGTCAGATATTTACGTAAGTAGCAGCACACCTCTCCCCAAACAAGCCTCACATTATGAGCTACCATACATGTTTGTTGCACAAACTATTTTTGTGTTAAAGTTAAAGACTAAAGTTTAATAGTCAGGATTAAGGGTTTGTTCAGATCACCAAGCCAACAGTGATGCGTGTCCCAATAATTAATTCAAGCTAAAACAGACAAAGAAGTCAGGACTCCATGCCAGGTTGCCTGGATCTAACGCTGTTCTACGGCCAGCAAAGAGGTCTGATTTTACTGACAGAGCACAGAGGAGAGCAGATCAAATGTTAATGTTTTCTGCAGGCTGCTTTTGATAATTAAAATGCAGACGAACTGCTGATTCCAGGCACGACAGTGCAGTTCTACTCTGAAATCCGAGTGAAAATGCAGCCCCTTAACGTAGAAGCAACAACGAAATACTGTGCATGAGTTTATTAATGAAGTCCTGAAATTGTTATGTGTTGAGGCCAGATTACAACAGACTCCTTTTGGACCTCCACATATGGTATTTTTCCATCTTTGATCCTTGTTTTAGTGCTCCATCCAAGCAAAATTTTGATGTTAACTGGGAACAGGAGTTCTAGCACTAATGTGACTGTCATCCTAAATTATTTCCCTTTGGAAAAGTTTGGAGTACCTGGAAGCAAGACAAATTCTCTACTGCTATGTCCTTCAGCCCAACACATTCTCTTGACAATAGGTCTGACCGTCTAATGCTCAGGAAAGGACCTCAAGCCATGCAGAACTTTCCCACTTCTGAGTATGACTTTGACTGACCAACTTTTGCATATTAAAGACATGTTCATTCAAAATCTTCATTCAAACCTTATAGACAGTCATTTACACTCACCTAAAGGATTATTAGGAACACCTGTTCAATTTCTCATTAATGCAATTATCTAATCAACCGATCACATGGCAGTTGCTTCAATGAATTTAGGGGTGTTGTCCTGGTCAAGACAATCTCCTGAACTCCAAACTGAATGTCAGAATGGGAAACAAAAAGGTGATTTAAGAAATTGTTGTTGGTGCCAGATGGGCCGGTCTGAGTATTTCACAATGGCTCAGTTAATGGGATTTTCACACGCAACCATTTCTAGGGTTTACAAAGAATGGTGTGAAAAGGGAAAAACATCCAGTATGCTGCAGTCCTGTGGGCGAAAATGCCTTGTTGAGTTGATGCTAGAGGTCAGAGGAGAATGGGCCGACTGATTTAAGCTGATAGAAGCGCGACTGAAAGAACTGAGGTATGCCACAAAGCATTTGTGAAGCCAGAACACGCACAACCTTGAGGTGGATGGGCTACAACAGCAGAAGACCCCACCGGGTACCACTCATCTCCACTACTAATAGGAAAAAAGAGGCTACAAGCACCTTGATGAATCAATGCCACGTAGAATTAAGGCAGTTCTGAAGGTGAAAGGAGGTCAAACACAGTATTAGTATGGTGTTCCTAATAATCCTTTAGGTGAGTGAACATGCATTCAGCTGGGAACCATATCATTTACTACACAGCACAAGCTCTCTCAATTTGCCTCTGATGATTCATCAGCCAATGAGATTGCTTGCTCAACATTTAGGAGTTTGCTGTAAGTTGGTTCTTCTAAAAGTCTCCACCTCACCTGTCTAGATCTGCCCCAGCATCATATCTTATAAGCTCACACCAGTGTCTTTGTCTTTATTGGGAGTATCAAGTTTGGGAATTCTGGAATCGGATACTTAAGGTCAGGAATTAGATACAATCAATTTCTTTGTATTTCTTTGTAAATTCCAAGTCCGAGTCCAAAGAGGGCCGAGTTGGACTTGAGTCCGAGTCCTTAACATCCGAGTCCGAGTCGAGTCCAAATGATTTGAAATTGACCTTTCACAAAGACCTACCCTACTCTTAGTTACTCTTGCTACGTCCGACAAGCCATTCCGCTCTCACTCCACATGTTCTCACACAGTGAAAAATATATTGAGGAGCATAGAGAAAAAGGTATTTGCAAGGTAATGCTCAAGAATGCAACACGATGAATTAAGAGCCAGAGGTACACTTTTGAGCAAGATGATGGTGATGTTTAAATTTTCATTATTTTGTTTTGCATGCTAATCTCTTTTTTTGGCTCTGAAGGGCAGGACAAAATTAATAATTTTTTTTAACAATTTACACCAATTTACATCCAGTTCCATCCTTAACGGATGCTTCCTTGAACATCACTAAATATTTGCAGGGTTTGTAATGATTGTGTACGAGTCCCTCACTTGTCACCAGTGCGAAAAGATGGATCTCACTGTCACTGCTAGTAAGGAGTCAGATATGCAGAAGAATGTGAAAAAGCTTTTTCAGTGCAGTGCTGAATAGAAACAATGTTTTTATGATCCTTCCTATTATAAAAAAAAAAAGAAAAAAAACATTTTGGAGATTCTGAAAGGTGTATGTAAACTTATGACTAAAGTGTAAATGTAACAAAAATCATACAATTATTAGTCGCCAAAATGTTGCTATGTTTATCACGTTCTCATGTTGCTATGGTTACTGTCAATCATCGCAATTTCATGACCCACAGGACTAAAATTTAGCGGATTCACTCCCACATTTAAATGCATTTATGACTGTTTTTGATTTACATTCTGAACGACGTAACCACTGGTGTTCTAGAAGCACGAAAAACAAAATTATTATTTAGATTGTCAATAGCGCTCCATTTAAGCCATCACTTACCGCGTTCTGCACTCTCCCTAAAACTCTCGTCATAAACACTGAAGTTATGCGCACTACACAGTGAAATCTCTCATTTATATCGTGTCTAGACTTTGTTTATGAGGGGATTTGCAAAAGAATAAAGCTTGCCCAGATAGCAAACTGACATTGAATCAACGTAGAAACATGACATTGAAACAACGTTGATCTGACATTGTTTTGCTCATCGAATTAACGTTGAACCAACGTCAGACGCGTCATTCTTTCAAAACTAACGGAAAATCAACTTGAAATCAACGTTGTTTCAACGTTATGAAAGCAAACCAATTTTCGATTTTCATTTAGCTTTGAAGAATGACGTTGGTTTTTCCGAGTCTAAAATGTCCGAGTCTGTGTCAAGTCCGAGTACAAATTCATCCGAGTGCGTGACAAGTCTGAGCTCATTCAAAATTGGACTCGAGTCCGGACTCGAGTCTAAGTTCAAGTACCCCAACTCTACTGTTTAGTGCATTATACTGTACTGAGTTTTCTTCCACATCTTTTTACACTTGAACGGACAAATACACACAAAAATATGTCAAAATATCCTCGTAAACACAAGGGCCATTTGCATGATTGAAATTAAGAACGACAACTGTCAGGGCCGTAGCCAGCTATGAGGTCAGCTAGTGCAGAGAACGGGGCCCGAGAGCGCGTTGTGAATGAGGGTGCAGCCTCCATGTTGCCAGATCCACCTAATGGAAAGGTGCAGTAATATCCTGGACCTGTTTTTCTGATTTAAAGGGTACATATCATGCTTTTAAATCATTCATTTTTACATATAAATCATACCGTTGTGGTCTATATAAAACATAACTGCAATGCTTGGGTCTGAATTCCTCATTATTATAGCTCCACAGGCCCCTTTTCTACCCCTTTTCTGATGTGCGTCTTTGAGCGACCCGTTTCAAAGCGTCCCCTTTAAATAAAAAGGAGATGCGTCATACCCCGCCCGCTCTCCAGGTCGATGAGTTCACGGTCAGTTCAACTTTTTATTATTATAATTATTTTGTTTCGCTTATTTTAGTAGCAATATTCAAATTCAAAAACACCAACGTTCACATACAACAACCAACAAAGACAGGGCAGAAACACAGGGCTTAAATAATCAAGGACAAACAAGCTAGACAATATAACAAGGGGGCGTGAGAAATACGAAACACCTGGGACAAAAAAAAAAAAAAAAAAAAAATCGACGGAGAATCACTAATAACGAAAACACACAAAACCACTTCATGACATAGCCTCCCCCCTATGGGCGGCTCCCGACGCCCATAAAAACAACAAAAAGTTTAAGAGGATGGTGAAGCGGAGACAGTCTTGGGGGAGGGACGGAGGGCCAGGCCCGTGCAGGGGAACGGGACCAGGAGGTAGCCAAGGCAGTCCTGGGCCGCAGAGCGTGGGCATACCAGACTGGGCCGGAGACCAGGGCGGAGCAGGACGAGGCCGAGGCCAGGGCCAGGGCAGAGCAGGACGAGGCCAGGGCCATGTCAACGTCGCCTCCATGGCCCCCACAGAGTACCTACTGCCCCCCCTCAAAAAAATACCTGGGGAAATCTACAGGGGGAACCTCCGGACAGTAGACAGGCTCAGGAAAAGCCTCCAGGAGCTTGAAAGCCAGCAGGGCGAGGCGCAGAGGCGGGGCCGGCAGGGCGAGGAGTCTGGGTACGCTCACTGGGGCCTGGCGAACCGAATGAGTCCTCCCTCTCGTCCTCCTGCTCCACAGGGCTAGACACACTCGCTGGGCTGGACAACTCACTCACTTGAACAGGAGATTCATTACTCACTTGAACTGAAGATTCATCACTCACTTAAACTGAAGATTCAGCACTGACTTGAACTGAAGATTCAGCACTCACTTGAACTGAAGATTCATCACTCACTTGAACTGGAGATTCAGCACTCACTTGAACTGAAGACTCACTCACTTGAACAGGAGACTCATCACTCACTTGAACAGGAGACTCATCACTCACTTGAACAGGAGACTCATCACTCACTTGAACAGGAGACTCATCTCTCACTTGAACAGGAGACTCATCACTCACTTGAACTGGAGATTCAGCACTCACTTGAACTGGAGATTCATCACTCACTTGAACTGGAGATTCATCACTCACTTGAACAGGAGACTCATCTCTCACTTGAACTGGAGACTCATCACTCACTTGAACTGGAGATTCAGCACTCACTTGAACTGGAGATTCAGCACTCATTTGAACTGGAGATTCAGCACTCACTTGAACTGGAGATTCAGCACTCATTTGAACTGGAGATTCACTCGCGGGGCTCACGTGAATCGCGGGGTCGGCTGGGCTGACGTGAAGCGCGGGCTCGGTTGGGCTGACGTGAGTCGCGGGCTCGGTTGGGCTGACGTGAACCAGCGGTGAAGACGACGAGGGCTTCGCGGGTAATGTGAACTCGGGAGATGTCGAGTAGAACGAGCCAGTAATGGAGAAGAGGTCCTCCAAAGAACTAGCCCGAGCTATATACCGGTCAAGAGTCCAGTTGGGAAGGTCCCGCGGCATCCATCGAACGATCCCATAATCCAGTCCATTCAGAAACAGGCCCATGAGCTGGATATCATCTAGCGCTCCCAGATGGCAAATGGACAGAAAATCCTTTGTGTACCTCTGGACAGACTGGCCCTCTTGCAATAACGTCGACAGGTATTCTCCCAGAGCCCGGTTGCTGACAACTGCTGGACCCATTTTGAGGTTGGTTGTTCTGTGACGTTGTGCGGAGAAATAGTGCTGAGGCTGGATCCAAACGCAGTGTAGCTTTATTAACAAACTTGGAACAGGAAACAAGACAAGAAGCAGGACTCGAGAATTCAAAAACACCAACGTTCACATACAACAACCAACAAAGACAGGGCAGAAACACAGGGCTTAAATAATCAAGGACAAACGAGCTAGACAAGATAACAAGGGGGCGTGAGAAATACGAAACACCTGGGACAAAAAATCGACGGGGAATCACTAATAACGAAAACACACAAAACCACATCATGACATAGACAAAGTGCAATTGCATAAAGCTACCACATTCGGTAAGACAAACACAATGATCATTGTGATTATCTGTAAGAAATGTAGGCTATAACACTATCAAAAAGAATAGCATAGGCCTAATAGAGATATGTATGTTTACAGGATGAAATTTGCCAAATAACCTTATTGGTCAGCTGGAAGACCGCTCATGCTGTTTCACAAAGTCATCATAAATTGGTTTGTTTATGTGTTATTGTGTTATTTTAGTGTTTCACTACAATAATTAAGTGTTTCTCAACTAGCAATCTACTCAGCCAGTATATTTGTGTTTGATCTGTGTGAATTACAGAAATATAAGACTTTGCAAGACCTAATTTTATTCTTTATTTCTTTGCACGAAACTCTCCAGAAAGTGCCATTTATATATATATGAAGAGTTCAGATGCAAAAGCCTCTAAATGCCATTTGAAATTTTCTTCTTTAATGATGATTTTAATCAAACTTGTATATTTAAGTTCAGTAATTTCACTTAAATAACAATTAATAGGTAATTATCATTGCCATTTAAGTGAAATCATTGAACTTAAATATACAAGCTTGATAAAAATGATCATGAAGAAAATTTCAAATGGCACTTAGAGGCTTTTGCATCTGAACTCTTCATATATATATATATATATATATGGTAAATTCCTTTGCTGCTTCATGTCCATGTGGGTCCAATAGCCTAACCATTATTATAGCACAATTCTTTACACAACAACCCGGACCTCACTAATTTTCAGACCCTGGTTACGGCCTTGACAACTGATAACTATAACGATAAATATATTTGTGTCCACACCAACGAACAATAAAGTTCTGTTTAATGTAAGCTTGAGCGTTGGGGTTTCAATGTACAACATCATTAAACATGTTTTTGCTATTCTTGTTGGATTTACACAGCTTGCAATGTTTTCAGTGAAACTAGTGAAATCGATCTAATAATCTAACAGTAAATTTAGTCAATAAAGTGGAATAAAAACAACAACTCGTCTTTTTTCACCGTAACTTCAAAGGAAGCAAGACAATGTTGTTGAAACGAGGTAATACTTCTCAACGTTTATTCAGAGGGTATGAACAAATGTTTTCCACATCCATTTTCTTGAAATGGGGCTTGACTTGTCAAACAGTGACGATTAACTTCTCTAAAAAGTTGTTTGCCATTTTAAATGTGTGAGCCGTTTAATTGGAATGGATTCTATTGGCTGTCAGTGTTTTATTGTTCAACAGCTGAAAAAAAAAATTGTTCCGAAAGTGATACCAACTATATAATTTCTCGATATTGATGTTAACTCTGTTATTCTTTAATATTTAATATACATTTTTTTCCCTTATTGGAATCAAAATTAGGAATCAATAAGAATTGAAATCGATAAGCAGAATCGGAATTGTTAAAATTCAAAAGATATTCGCCTTATTCACGGCAGCGCCATCTTTGTTTTTTAATGAGAATGAAAGTGAGGCTGTGAGGGATAGACTTGCATCTCTTCAATGGGCTGTACTGTTATTTAATGTGTTTTCGGATTGTTCTGCTCATGAAACACTGGAAAAATATATTTTTCAAGAAATGTCAGTTGACAAAAAACTTCCGACAATGTAAGCTGTGGAAAATTGTAAGTAATCTAGCCGCTTTATTTAGCTTTTTACATGAGATGCCATTGGAAACACGGTAAGTCTATCCCTCACAGCCTCACTTTCATACCTGTCATGGCGCTGCTCTGAATAAGGCCTATCCAACCATAGTATCAAGTCCATAATATCTAGTCCACCTAGGCCAAGTGCATTGTCAAAACCATTAACATGCTACAACTATTCCAAGAGTATGTATCATGATTGAAATGTTGCTTACATGGCTCCTTCAGAAACATGCTTTTTGCCCACAGAATGTTGTTGCAGTATCAACCAGTCAAAATCTAACCAGTCAAACCTTGAGCCCCTGGTCATGGTGGCAAAATTTAACTAAACAGTCTAATAACTACATCATGAACAATTTAGGCCCAAGATCTAATTTCTGGATTTTCTCACCCGTGTCAACATTCAGAAAAATCTTACTCTGACATTGACTGAGTGGAAAAAAGTTTGACACATCTGAGAAAGCAATCTTTAAAAGGTAATGAAAAGATGGGGTGGTCCCAAGCCGAGAAAACATTGGTATCAAACATCTTGAACGTGCTTCTGAACAACTGCCATACAAAGCTGACAAAAACAATCTAGCATTACTTACACTTGGACATTACAGAAGTTAATTTCCAATAGCATACTGATTAAGCTTTGCAAAATTTCCTTGGGATCCATATAGACACAGTGCTTGATGAATAAATGAGGTCTGTCCTCTCTATTCTCGCAGAATTCATCTCATTTTCAGTAAGGCAAGCGCTCTTGGCTCAGAGACATAATCTGGTGCTGGCAAAGATCTCGCAGCCCAAGCCCAGTTTCCACAAAAACTATCATGAGACAAAACTCATGCTGACTGCAACCACATTCACCAGATGTTAAAATACATAGACGCTCTAAGCCCCCTGAAGCAAACTGTCGGATTTAGAAAAACAAGCTTACATTTTTTTGCATTCCGAAGATAAGCAATTCAGCAATTATAATGATATTTTTAACAGTTCAGTTCAGTAGGCTGAATATGAGATGCAAAGTGTGTTTCTCACACCCTCAGAATGAACTGATCGGCCACTAAAGCCCTTATTTAAGGTCACTTCCTAATTGCCCTGACTGAGGCCATTTTCTGGAGGCTGAGGGCAACTAAAACAAAGAAAGCTGTGTTACCCTCCAAGATATGGAGTATGACGAAGCTCAGTTTGGAAACGCCTTGTCATCGGCCAGAAATTAGTCACATGTTTCCTTCTTCTCTGTGTTGAAAGGCAGACTGAGTCAGCATTCATAATGACAAGCCTCTGAAGTTGGTGATTTTGAATAATGTTCAATGAACAGTCATTAGCCGTTCCAGTTAGATATTTATAATCAGCATTTTTTAACATGGCACTGCTTGTAATCCATCCGAGAAATGACATGCAGCAAGTGCTGGGCATTTATGACAGATCCGTTTAGGTTAAAAACTTTGGATGAAATAGTTTGACTCAGAGATTCAAATCAAACAAGCGCACAAATTAATAGTCCTGTAACTCTGACATGCTTTTTATCAAGAGAATATAGAGAGAGATGTGGACTTTACTTTTTGCAAAGACAAAAAAACAAACAAGTGCTTTTATGTGGAAGAAATTGGGTCTTGGTGGTTTAAGACCACTAATGTAAGCCGGACACTGTCGCTCATTAAGAAATAACTAGCTATCACAAAAAAATTCCTTCTGGCTCAAAATAGTATGGTAACTTTGGAAAACTGGGATGCAACAACAATACACTGAATGATTTAAGTTTAAAACCCCAAATTCGGATTGCTAGACCAGGGTTAGACACTAGAAAGGTTTTCTACAAACTAATATCTCTTGAGGTTTTGTTTCCATTCACTATTCATGCAATGCCAAGCATGAGTGAGGACATTTTTACAAGCTCAGCTAATTCATCTGCTGCCCACACACCAAATGTATAAAGCCACAGCGTGGGGGAATCCACACAGTGAGATCATTAGATGACACAATCTAAAAGGTCACCCAGTTGGTTCCCAAAATTATGAATTGCAATTCACACTGAATGTCTTTTAAGTACATCTGGCCTCTGTTAAGAGTGTGATATAGAAACAATTAGGGTAGCAGAAAGCACTGTCTAAAACAAGCAAACAAAATGTATACCTTTAACAGCTTTGCTATAAAGTTCTATATCTGCCGATATTTGGGAATTATCCTATCTTGAGATAAAAGTGCCACTGAGTCCGTGGCCATTTTCAAGAAACGGCTAAAGACGCATCTTTTTTGGAAACGCTCGATCCATTAATACTAACACTTTATCGTCTATTCTATATCTATTATCTTTTTACACATACTGCCTTAGAATAAACTGGGAAGGGTCAGGACTTGCATAGTGTTGTCCTATTGTTAGTTTAACTGCTTCTATTGTTCTCATTTCTTGCTTTGGATAAAAAGCGTCTGCTAAATGAATAAATGAAAATGTACTGTAAATATAGTAGATTGGCATTCTCATAGCAGCCAAAGCCAACCTGCCTTCAAGGACCACCATTGGTGCAGACCGCCACCAGGGTCTTCAACCACCCATAAACCATTGGTTTTTAGTTTTGTATCATAGAGTGTAAAACAGACAAATTAATTGCAAAGTAGAAAGCACAAGCTTCATTTGTAATACTGAAGGCTCTTACCTTCCAGAGTGGTGCCAGTTCCCATTAGTGGAGCTCCGAGGCCAGAGGTATAGCGGGCACTAACAAACAGCTCATACTCTGTGTCTGGGAGAAGATTCTTCAGCAAAGCAGTTGTTGTGTCTCCTTTAACAAATATTTCTTTCCTTTCCCCACCATCAGGTTTGTAGGCCACATTATATTGAAGCACATTGCCTGGAGCAGCCCGCCATGAAACCTTCATGCTGGACACAGTCTCGTCGAAGACCCTCAAGTCACGTGGAGAGCCCCGAACTGAGAAAGAATAATAATCAAAAGATTAAATGACTTTGTTTGAAATTTCGAGAGAAAAGAATCAAGAGTGAAAGCAACAAATCCTCCAATAGTGCTGACCTTCTTTGGTGGTGCCCTCAGTGTCCAGTGAGGGACCCATTCCACTTGCATACTCAGGATACACTGTTACACGGTAGGTGGTGACGGGGAGCAGTTTTTGAAGCACAGTGGTGATCCGACTCCCATCGGTTTCTGCTTCCAGTTTTTCTCCTCCACTCACAGGCTCATAGGACAGTCTGTACCTCAGCACTGATCCTGGAGCAGCTTTCCACGACACTCGGAAGCTTTCCACAGCCTCCTCGCTCACCATGAGGTTACGGACAGGGCCAATCTCTGAATTACGAGAGCAGTGAGAGTTATCAGTCAAATGAAAAAAAAAAGTGTCATGAGATGTCAGAGATAAACAACTTTGACTATGAGCAAATACCTTCTAAAGTCGTCTCCTCGCCTGTCAAAGGAAAGCTGTCTCCTTTATCATACTGGGCAATGACATTAACTTCATAGGTGGTCAAGGGCGTGAGATTGGGCAAAACTGTAGAGGTGGTGTCATGAGAAACCACCAAAGAGATGTAGTGTCCAGTTATGTCAGCGGCTGGCTTGAATCGCACCATAAAAGACAGGATATCCTCTCCCTCAGAAATCCATGAGGTCCTGAAGCTCCTTGAGGTCACCTCAGAGAAGCTTAGCGACTTTGGTGGAAGCAAACCTGTGTGGTGAAACATATCACACATCACATATGTTAAATGCAACGTTTTTTGCAGTGTATATTATCTTGACAGTTTATCCTCTCACTTTCAATGCCTATCACTTTCTATGACAATTTAGTATTATTTTAATGATGATGTTGATTATTTATTTCTCATGATGTTTATTATGTCTAAGCAGCCCAGAACAGATGTTTCCAGAGTTTAGTATTTCCATAAATATTCATGTTATGAAACAATATTGATAACTATGACTTTGCCAAGTAGGGTGTGTTCCTACATCAAACAAACATAGTCTGAACCCTATCCTAAACTAACCATAAATCAACTAAGAGTAAATTGCCTATTAGAGGGAATAAGATTAGGTTGACAAGAATGTTGTTCAAGCCCCTAACCCTAGCCCTAACCTTCACACTTTCTTCATTCCTAAAATGTTATTGGATGATAAGAATGTTATTCCAGGAACATCAAGACAAGTCTTACTTGGAGAAATCATGGTAAGCTACCCATCTGGCTCCCACAGATAAGTATGAACAGAAATTTCAGAATGAAAACAATAAATAGCTCAACCGAAGGTTGCCACATACTTCTTTTCTTGATGTTATGGAGCTCCTGCTCAATTCTTAGGCAGATGGATGTGGTCAGTTCCTTGGAGATTCGCTCAAAAGCATCAAAGTCTTCTACCTCAAACACATGGTTATCAGCAGGAGTATTGGCAATAGCCTCCAGCTCGGAGCGCACGGCGTCCTTGACTCCCACAGCAAAAATCTCAACGTCTGTATCCTTTAGTTTGTTGGCAGGGTCTTTGAAAGAATCCGAGGACTTGCCGTCCGTGATGAGCACCATGACTCTCGGCACGTTATCACGAGCACCACGGCCTGAAATAAAGATCTTTTCCCTCACGTAGGTCATGGCTTTGCCAGTGTTGGTGGAGCCTCCACGGTAGGGGAAGGTGCGGACCGCCTTGACCACAGTTGCAATGTCATGGTGCTTGTTCAAGGCAAACTCAGTGTGAGGATCCCTGCTGTACTGAACCAAGCTGATTTGCACTTTGTTGGGTCCAATGTCAAAAGAATTGACGAGCACTTCAAGGAAGGCTCTGACTTTAGCAAAGTTAGCCAGTCCTATACTGTACGAGCCATCCACCAGGAGGACAATGTCAGCTTGGACATCAACCTCTAGGGAACACTCTGTAGGGCACAAAGCACAAAATATTACAACTTGTTCGTCTGAAGTTATTTTGGAACAAGCATTTGGAAGCTAAACAGATATCAACAAGGACCAGTATACAGACAAGGGTGGATCCATAAGACTATACAACTTTTGCCCAGATTTTTGCCCCAATCTACAGTCTGGAGGAGTCAAATGCACTACTTGTTTATGGTGCTTCTTTGTCGTTTTTAGAGCTTGACAGCCCTTCATAACTTTGAGACTAAATAAATGGTAAATGATAATAACATTTTCAATCTGGCAAACTCAGAATGGATACCCAGGGGGGGACTGTTTGATAAAAGCATCTACTAAATGACAAATTAGTAGTTAGCATCTTACCTGTAGACACTTTCACAGGCTGAGTTTTCTCTGTGACAACTTGCGGCTTACTAGGGGTCAGACCTTTGAGGGCAAACAGACTGATCTCATACTCTGTTTCAGGGGACAGGTCTCTGACATTGGCCAAGGTGAATGTGGGCCCTGTATAGAGCTCCTGCTTCTTGGCACCAACAATTACAGGGAACACCTGCAGCTTATAGCCAGTGATGACACCAGGAGATAAATCCCACGTAATTCTCATGGATTTAGAGGAGACATCAGTTACTCTGAGGTTTGAAGCTGGTTCAACAACTGCAAAAACATGCGGAGATGATTTATAGATCTTCCATTAACTGGTCAATTCTCAATGAGTTTATAGCTTGAGCATGAATGCATGTGTTGGGTTGTACCTTCCTCTCTGCTTACAAGAGAATTTAGCTGCTCCTCCACACCAGAACAGACCTCAGTGATGAGCTCCTTCTGCACTTGTTTGATCATGTCGAAGTTTGGAACATTATAGACATGCTTGCTGTGGGGAGTGGAAGCCATCTCCTTCAACTCATCCTCATCAGCCCCTTTGATACCTAAAAACATGAATTGTGGCTTGAAAGAGTGTTCCATATGACAGATACATATTAAATAGATGTATAGACACCTACCCAGGACAAAGATCTCTACTCCAATGTTCCTCAGCCGTTCGGCATACTCCCCAACTGGGTCTTGTGACTTTCCATCTGTGATGATCATGGCCACTTTGGGGAAGCCTTTCCTGGCTCCAGCCACCTCAGTAAAAGTGTTTTTCTCCAAATAGTCCATAGCATCACCTGGTTGAGGGTATAAGACATCAAGATACAAATTTATACATGCTGGAAGATGACTACAAACAGCTAGTGCTACAATACTTCTAATTGGGTTGGTAAAAAAAAAAAAGTTTTTATGTTTGAAATTCAGACAATAAATTACATTCTGAGTATAATTTTGCCAAGTAGGACCTAGGACGTGTTCCTACATTACCTACATGTGTTATCACAAGTACTGTAAAGAGACCTAAATTGTTTGTTTCATGATGTTGGTAATCAGGGCTTGGCATTAACTTTTTTAAAGTGGTTTAAAGTGTCATATAGATATTTTGAATATTGTCTCATAATTTGGCAGCAGGTATATTAGGCTGCTGTCACTTTAAGACTGACCTGATCCATTTTACTGTTACACATGTTTTCTTTCTCAACTGTCTACATTTACTTAAAACATAACTGACTGTGACAATAATTGACATTATTTTGTGTGTATTTGACTGTTTAACCGCAATAAGAACTCAATTTAGTACTAAGAGGCGGCTTTGTACTTTGGGTGTGAGCACAAAATCTGTGGAAATTAGTAAAATTATGCACAATAAACGTACATGTCTTTTAAATGTCAAGCCCTGTTGGTAATTGGTCAACTTTCATTTTAAATTTGCTATAAAATTAAATTTAAAGTTGATGAGAATGTTATTCACACTCTAAACATACCCCAAATCTGATTAGTTGAATAATGTTGACTATGTTTGTTCAAGGACCAACAAGGATGTTCATCCAGAAACGAGTCCTAATCGACAAAATCATGGTATGGTAAATCTATTACACACCCGTCATGGTATTACCACCCTTGTAGGGCAGATTTTTAATGGCTCGTAGGACGTCAGGCCGTCTGTAATGCGTGTTCATGTTGAACTCTGTCCTGGTATCTGAGCTGTACTGTACCACAGCCACTCGGGTCTTATCCTCTCCAATGTCGAAGGCTCCCGCCATGGCCCCAATGAAACTCCGGATAAATTTAAAGTTTTCTCTTCCCACACTCCAAGAGCCATCCACCAGGAAAACCAGATCTGTGATAGCACTTACTGAACACTCTGCATGACGAGGGAATGAAGAGAAAACCATAAGAGAAAGCCAAATAATAATATGAGAACAAACTATTAGATACAATCTTCATCATTTCGCTTATTAGTTTTGACACATTAATGAGCAATAAATGTTGTTGTTGTTGTTGTTTAAAAAAGCTGTCTGTTTTATTTTGCAGCTACACTTACACTTATTAATGACTCTGGGAGTGACCTACAGCATGTCCACAGTAAAAAAAAATTGCTCTTGCAATGCAATGGATACTTTCAATAAACATATTTCTGTTTGTATAGACATTTCTAACTTTAATGTGAAATGTACATCTTAAGAACTGGTTCTCTGGAATTTCAGTGGGATTTATTTGGTTCCTGTACTCGTGATTTGGCCTCACAAGAAAAGGAGTGGAATTGGGTCAGAACTGTAACCCTTTCCCCTAGTTTAAAACATGATGTCTGAGTGTGTGAGAGTAAATGAATGAGGCTTCAAGGAACCTCAACTCTCCTCTGAGTTATAACAGCCACTTCTAACAGCACAAAGCAAAAAGTTTCATAAGCTCTGAACCTATTTAAATGCTTTTAATTAAAGGCAATTTTTACATTGCCAACCGCAGCCTTGAGCAATCTTTTTTTGCGAGCTGTAACAAGTTCACAAAGGGTCAGAAGAAAAAAGTCTAAAGGAAAAATGTGATTTAATACATTGTATGTAGAGTTCCATTTCATTGGTGACAAGGAACCTATCTATAGTGATGACGAAATGGTTTGATTGAATATACTCACTGACAGCCTCTGACTGTGGCTTCCTTGTTCCACTTGTGTTGCTGGATTGAACTGTAATAGGAAAAGAAGTTAGGTCTGTGTGATTCATTTTGGCAAATGGATTAATCACAACTAATTACAGTATCAACAATACTTTGTTTTGTAATTTAGCTCAGTAGATCTCAAGATCTCTTTCCTCCTGAAGAAAATGATTTGCTTATCCAAAACCTAAAAACCATCGCAATGCTGGTGTTTTGTGGGTGGTTGAATGGGTTTTGCTATACATTTACTACAGTATTACAGTATATTCTGAATATTTAAAGGAGCCGTATGCAAGATTGTGGCCAAGACTGGTACTGCATTCACTTTCAAATTACTGTAGAGCGGTGTATTTATTTCTTTCGGACTTTGTCACAAAGTATTTTGGATTCATATCAAGGTTTTTTTTTTTGGTTTCGCAACGTTAGACATTTTTTTATCCGATTACGAAACGTTTGTATCAGCAGCTGTGGTAACTAGGCGCATCAGCTGTGGTAACTAGGCGCATCAGAACAAAACATGACAACATCAACAGCAGTTGAGGGCTGCAACTTCACTTTTTAAATGACAATATCCTGACAATATCTTAATGTCTAGTGACATATCAGGGAAAATGTATTATTAATTAAAATAAATTTCTTACATACAGCTCCTTCAAGTGTATTGCTATATGATTCCTAGAGTATTGTGGGTAGTTGCATTCAATATATACTGTAGTTTGGTCTCTAAATGATTCAGGTATCTCCTTCAGATATTCTTCGCCTGTAGCGATATCAAAACTGTCCTCAACAAAGGTCAATGACTTGATGCTCATTTCTTGTCTGGGTCTTAAGAAATAATTTATTCAAAATACATTTTGTGGCCATAATATATATATATATTTGGATATATATATATATATATTTTTTTTTTTTTTTTTTTTTTTTTTTTTGCAGGACTCTATGGAACATTGTTTCCACCACTGGAAAAAAAATAAAAAAGGTAATTGCGACATTTTATCTCACAATTCTGTTCTAATGTTTTTCATAGAATTGTATGATATAAGTCAAATTTGGAGAATTAAATTTGCAATTCTGAAAAAAAAAATCCTCAGAATTGGACTTTATAAATCATAATTGCAAGTTTACTGTATCTTGCAATGCTAAAAAGAATAAGTTCGAATTGCGAGATATAAACTCGCAATAAATTGTGATTAAAAAAGTCAAATTACGAGAAAAAAACTCAGAATTGAAAAAGTATGAATTGTGAAATAAAAAGTTGCAATTATCTTTTAAATTGCTTTATTCTTTGGCAGAAACAAACTTCCATATGACTCCATACTTAATTAATAACACAAAAAAAAATACTTTACTACATTTAAATGGTTGTGTACTCTCACATGTATTCAAGATATAAGGAAAATATGTTATTAATTTTTACTTGATGGGAACACATCGCATGGCCTTTGTGAAGTAAATAAATTGAAACTTTCCTTGAAAATGATTAAAACCATTTAAAATATACCCTTAGCTACTACGTTATTAGTAGACACTATGTGGACACTACGTTATTAACCCACAAGCCGCACGATTTGTCCGTAAAGGTCAGGGTTACGAGTTTCATGCCAAATACATGAAGGAATATCTTACCATGAATATGTGAAATATCGATAGTTGCTTACCTTAACAAACAAAACTAATAAGAGATGCACTTACTTGTTAACTGTCCAAGAATAGGGATGCTTTCTTCCACACCATCAAATGAATTGATTGACACCGAATAGTCTACATCTGGAGTTAGATCCGTGATTGATGTGTTTGTGGCCGAGGCAGGAAGAGTCAAATCTTTAGAATCATCTGGAACAGACAATGCGATATCAAGTCAGAAGATAAGTCGGTCAAAGCTGGTCAAAAGACATGCATATGCTGTAACATGTGAAGCTGCTGACATCACGCACCTGTATCTGATATTACTTGTATTCTGTAGCCCTGTATCTGAGACGCAGGCCTCCTCCATGACATTTGCACTGTGTTTTCATTAAGGATTTTAAATTTCAAGTCGGAAGGAGGCTCCACTGCAAACGAGAGGATAAAAGAGTCAAGATCACGAGACACTGCGATATATCTGAATTTTGAAGATGATTTTTTTTTTTAACAACCCCAACGACAAACACTTCAGGACTGAAGTTGACTTGTTTATTGTTGGGCAAGACAAACACATCCAAGAGTAAAGATGACAAAACACAACATAAGAGGGTGACGGAAGCCATTTCGGATCAAATGGCCTTTTCTTGAGTTGCATAACCTGGAATCTCATGGTCTGCAGCTCAAGCAGAGAAGAACTAAACACATTTCAAGACCTATTACAAAACAAAACATCATCCACGCGAATCCATGTGCAGACAACCATCCAATACATGCTGAATGCAGTCAATACAAGGCATGCCCGTTCAACAGAACTCTGGTGACAAAAATAAATCATATCCATTCCCAAGATATTGATTATACAATGGAATCGAGTTTTCAAGATGTCAAAGAAGTCCAGATGGCTCTGTCAAAAGTAAGACACAAAAATATATGCTTTGTATATATACATATATTCCAACAAGGCTAATGAGTTTTACTAAAGCCACATGTCCATTGCAAATCTCATAAAAAGAATACACAACTTGTCGTGACAGACTTTTGTGTAGTTCCTTTTCATACAGAAGGTGAATGTGACAAGACAACACTCCTAATTGAGAGGAAAACGTACAATCACGCAAATATGAGGAGGAAATATATCCACATTCGTCTGATTGTCGAAGTGTCATGCACATGTACATGAGAAAGTTGCTTATTACACTGTTTCCATGTACACAAAGGACAACACATAGAGAGGCTACAAATGTATTTCAAAATGATATTCTGTCATAGACATTATTGACATGCGATTTACATCAAACCGTGGTGGATCTCATCTCTACAGGCGGCGAGATGTCCACTTACAGTAAACACTCAACATCCATGTTACGTCCGCAAGCATGAATGCTGATGTAAATCTCTGCTGTCAGGATAATGCCTTGAATGCAAAGAATGCAGAGGAAAAACAGCACATCTCATCCGAAATGTAACCAATAGAGGATATTAAACATGCTTCATTTCACGGAAAGGAGTTAGTATATTTTACCGGCAGAGTGCAATATTACAATAGCGTTCAGCACACTTAAAAATAAAGGTTGATTGAAACTTTTTTGGGAGAAAGTTCTTCTTGATTAGTTTCTTCGGATCAATGTTTTATTTTTAGAGCACCAGAACACGCTTTTTAAGACAAAAAAAACTGTTTTCTGACTTTGTCTTGTTTTCCTGTATGTTTAAACATTCTTAAATCAACATGGATTTTCTTGAAAAGCAAAATCACAAGATATTATGTCTTGTTTTCTGATTTTTTTTAATTTTTTTTTATCAAAGTTATGTGAGTTTATGCTTAAAACAAGAAAACATTTTCTGGAAAACAGTATTACAGTATTATTTTTTTCACACTGTTAGCATTTTTTCTTGTTTTAGGTATAAGTAAGAAATAATTGACAACATGCCGTTGAATTATTCAAAAAATAATGCACGACTCGGGTGCCGGGAGTCAATTATTCCACATAAACTACCTCAAAACATTGTTCAGATGATGCATTTCAAGACGTTGGTCAGGTTTTTATCCTTAAATTTCCTTAAATTTCTTACGTGTCTCATCCCACGCCTCCATTGCTAATTCCAAAACTTCCTCTTAGAGCTTGTGATGGAGAGTTCAGCCACTGATAGCAGAATAATGCAGTTATTAATGCAGTTATTGAGTTACAAAGAGTGTGTGTGAATTACCTGAGTCTGTGCATCTCTCAACAGTGTTTGGCAGAAGCGTCTCTACAAATAGCGAAACTGTAAGTTTATCTGCTCCAAGAACAGCGCCGTTATTACCTCGCTAATGAGAAATTCATGTAGCTTTTGAGTTGTTAAACTATTTTACTTACAAATTTGTCAGAGCAGTGCTGACAACACTGTACGTAATTTTGTGGCAAAAAACATAGAAACGATTTGTCGTTTTTATTCTATTGTTTACTATGTTTATTTGCTTGGTCAGTGTCGTTGTGGGTTTTGGTTTCCTTTGCTGCTGTACTCTGAAATTTCTGAAATCATTTGGCGAAGTGTTGTGGAACTGTAGACCTGCTGGAACTATTTTAGCCGTGCGTTTTTTAAGGACACCTTAGAACGTTCATAAACCAAGCGTGCCGCACAAGCCCTCAAAAGTGAAGCCAAAACGTCTCGATCGCCCCCCTGTGACCGGACCTAGTATAGCTCATAACCCCCGCCTCCCCATGTTATTCAATGGGACGCGAGACCAACAAAACAATTAAATTACACTTCACATATCCTTTTTCCAAAGATAGTTTCTGTCATTTGCTGTAGTTTCTCTCACGTTGATGTAATTTCAAGTGTTCGTTTTTAAAATAAGTTTGTTTTTAGTTCGTTATGTGATGATAAAATAACGGCGCTCTGTTACTTTTTTTTCATAATGTTGATTATGTGGTTAGTAGTTGTATTTGCCTTATTTTAACGAGGTTCTGCAATCAGCGGACATCATTGGAGAAGAACGAAGCAGACAGAGGACACTTAAAGGAGAACTCTGGCGCAAAATGAACCTTTGGTCTAATTACACATTGTTACCTAGTCAACCGTTATCTGAGATTTGTTTTCATGATTGCCGAATTTAAATAGTTTTATCTCTAAAAACAGTTTAGCCTATAACGCTAGTACAATGCTAGTATATGGGGCATAGAGTAATGACAAATAAAAATCGCTTGTTGTTACCACTAACAAGGCTCAAAAAAGCCCCACACTAACACGACAGCATAACAAGGGTCCCTACATTCAAACCGAAGCATTGAGAACTTTGTCAGTGTCCATACAGTTTATTAAGAAGATATTTTATAGACACAGTCAACTTCGCGAATACAGGAAGAAGCCATCTTTGAAAAATAGTCCCTATCAGTCGATCTACGAGCGCCGATCCAAGTGCGCTGAACTGAGCAGAATCTCATATGATCCGTTGTTTCCAGAAGAAACACAAACACAAACCGTTTTCTTCTCTTCAATATGTACACGTAGCCTACTGTTCGCGCTCACCTTATCACCTTATTCACATCTCACCAGCGCACTTGGATCGGCGTTCGTAGATCGACTGGTCGAGACAATTTTTCCAAGATGGCTTCTTCCTGTATTCGCGAAGTTGACTGTGTGTATAAAATATCTGCTTATTAAACTGTATGGACACTGACAAAGTTCTCAATGCTTCGGTTTGAATGTAGGGACTCTTTTTATGCTGTCGTGTTAGTGCGGGGCTATTTTGAGCCTTTTTAGTGGTAATAACAAGCGATTTTTATTTGTCATTACTCTATGCCATATATACTAGCATACTAGCGTTATAGGCTAAACTGTTTTTAGAGATAAAACTATTTACATTCGGCAATCATGAAAACAAATCTCAGATAACGGTTGACTAGGTAACAATGTGTAATTAGACTTAAGGTTCATTTAGCGCCGGAGTTGTCCTTTAATGAAAGTGCGGGGCGTGTGCTTGCGTTTGATTCAGTGAGAATGAGGGCGTGGCCTTGATTTCGCGGCTTTACTTCCTGCTCACGACTGCGCATGACTGGTCCCGAAACACGCAAGTGTGCAGACTCAAGTTCCAACATGTCAGCGTCATATCGAGACACTGGTGGCTTCAGTTCTCTCTGATGGAAAAGAGCGAAGGGGCGTCGTCCATCTTTTTTTACAGTCTATGTCATAAACCAATCAGATTCAAGCATTCAACAGCCCCGTAGTATAAACTCACTTAATTTTAATACATTTTTCAGAAATCTAGACTTAATATAAGCCTATGTGGTCATTTTGCTCCTCAAGTACATTTTAATCTTGATTTAAGAATGTTTAGATATTTGTAGTGAAAAAAAACAAGACTTTTTTTCGTGTAGAGAATTATATTTGTTTCTAATTGAAACCTTTATTTTTAAGATGATCAAACTAGTGCATTAATTACCAATCTTCATCAACAAGGTGATGAAGATCCACAGAATCTGCTATAGATTTATTATCATCTATAAGAGCAGATCGTTCCACTAGAAACCTTGATCATTTTTTTTTCCATGCACTTCTGTTCTTAATTCTACCTAACGGCCAGCTGGATAATGATGAGGACGTAGCAAAATGTCACATGCACGAAGAAAAAGAAGGGTGGAAAGACACGTGTGCGTGGATGGAGGCCAGAGCAAGCAGAATATCATTTTCAAATAAACGATGGAGGAAACACACCAGGAAAACGACAAAGAACACGACCTGCTGGAGAAAGAAGGCTCACCAACCTGACGCATCAAACTCAAACGGTCTGTGTCCGAACAGGCCTCTGCCCTTCTCCGAACCCACGAGTCTTCACTGATTGGTCAAGCCGAGGCGTCTTACGGGACGTGCCGCGCAAACCGCGCCTCAAACACCACCTACCATGTGCTTCAGACGCCAGCTTAAACACCAGCTCAGTGGACTGGGAAATAATGCAGTCGGACAGCATTGTTGAGACTGTTGACAGTTTAATAACGAAAGGGACACAAACGTCTGCTCGTGTTGAGTTTCGGGAAACTTCAGGATGAGGAGGCCCGTCGTCGGGAGAGTGTTTCTCTAATGAGAGAAAGTCTGCCCCGCGTCAGTAACCTCCAGCCAGTCAGGCATTTCTCTCGGGTTTGTGCCGTTGCCAGGTTGGAGTCTCCCGGAGAAGCCGAACAGATGCCAAAGTAATTCCGCAACATGTGCTGACATTAAACATTACTCCGTATTAACTTTCCATATGGATTGCAACTCAGCGTTTTCGTGAGCGGCTGCAGGAAACCTAAAAAGCTCTTTGTCTTTGTGCTGTCTGAGGACTAGTTCAGCCCTCTCATGTTACATCTTTCCATTCTGTTACAGCAACCAAATAAAAAAAAGAAGAAGTTTCCATTTGACTTTCTAGCTGAATCAGACTCCATCCTCAGGTTATCCCGAGACAGCCGTCACTGGGCTGAACTGATGCTGTGTGGTGACTTTAATTACATATCCCACTTAAACTGAAACAACTTCAAATCATGTGGGAGAAAACACATCCATTTTACTACTATGGCTGATTTAGTTAGCATAACTAAAGTAATACGTTTTTTATATTTTAAGTACATTGTACATGTATTTCCAGCTCAGTGATGCCAGTCCTGCACAGTTGGGATGTTTTGAAAATGCCAAAGTCAGAAAATATCAGAGAGGATTTTAATTTAACATTAGAGGAATTGGGCGAGTATAAGGACAATATGAGTTTAGCTTAGACAGAGATTGGTGGATAGCTATGTCACATGTTGTGACACTGTTATTCAGATTTATATCTCACCTTTTAAATAATATATCATGCAAAGCGCTTAAAAATTATAAAGTAAAAAATAAAAATGTAATATATATAGGTATAAAATAAAATACAAGTTAAATTCTTAAATATGCCCTGATACATATAAACTAGATTAGCTATACATTATAAAAGATAAATATTATTAAAATGCTTATTTTAAGCCCATTTATGGGAATCCCGCCGCTGTCAACTATGATTGGACGTTGGAGGGGAAAAAAGGGCTCATTTTCATTCCTTCTGAGTCGCTTTTCTGGCTGGATTTTCTCTGGATCTGGCAACCCTGATCCTGCTACCGTGTGCAGTGAAAAAGTTCAAAACCAGGAGATTTTTTTTGGCATATCTTTTAAATCATGATTACTGCACATTTGAGGTTGACACATTTGAGAAAGAAATAAAAAAAATCACAGATTAATTATAAGAAATATAATTAATCTATGCAAGAAAACAAAAACAGTCAATTAGACTGAATTCTACCGTAACTAAGAAATCTTTTGAGCTTTTAGATAGTAACTTATACTGCGAAAATCAATAAAATGTCCGCAGTTTAACCTTTTTCTGCTGTTTAATAATGATGCATGTTTTGGTAGTAATGTTTTCATTGCAGCTCTTCATAATTATTGTGATAATTCATTGGACAATAACTGATTCACAGAGGAGGTGAAGACCAGACCGTAGAGGAACGCCTCGCAACAAATGGCAGATTACAGGACTATTTATCATGCTAAACGTTTTACACATAAATAAAGATGTGTGTGTGTGTGTGTGTGTGTGTGTGTGCGCGCATGTTCGTGTCTTTAGGGGCACTGAAATCACACTTCACATGAAGACTAACATTTTTAAACAAATTTAGTACATACTTTGTTAGGTTATCTTAATAGCTTTTAATCTATCTTTCTAAAAATCAATAAAGACTATAAGGCTATACTATTGTATATTGTACTATGTAGAAGTCAATTCTATAACTTAAGTAGCCTATATTCTTAAGTATTAATACAGCTTAATATGATATTCAAAAAGTAAAGGGTGTTTATACTTAGTGTCCAAAAACATATTTCACTGTAAAAAAGATAGAGAGAGAGATGGAGCACATGGACTATACCTTGAGCCTCTACTGAGTTCAGTAATAGAGTAAAGAGAGCAGCGGCGGCCAGAGACAGCCTGATCTTCATGATTATACACACACAGTCAGCAGCTCATTCATTAATCTACAAAGAGAAGAAGAAAGAAAAGAAATCAACCTTATTTCTGTATTCATTTCACAGTACATTTTAATTCATTCTTGGTGTGCTCAGTATTTTTATTCTGCACTAAACACTCATTTAAACAATGAACAACTAGACAGAATTACAGTGCAGAATTACTTCTCAATGATACTAAGATTTGCATTGCGGATCATGAGCGCCACCACGTGGAGATTTACACAAGTGCAGTGAAAGTGCAAAACCATTCATGTGATTAACAGCATATACATGCCCAACGCAAATTAATAATCATCTCAGAATGATTTCTGCTAAACATTTAAACATAAAAACTGTTTTTTAGTAGCCTATTTGCTCACATTTCAAAAAGAAGACGCAGCATGCAGTGCTAAAGAAACACGCAATACTTTTTATGAATTGTGAATAAATCTACTAAACCATCCAAAACAAATCACAACTCACTAGGAATTTTCAGACATTAAATATTTGAATATTTACATTAAATACGAGTAATATTTGTTTCAAGTTTATTTCATTCACTTAAGACGTAGGCTAAATTACAAATCCCATGCGAATGTAAAGAGCTGACAGAATGAAGTAAGGAAATAGACCTGATAAAGACCAGTGAAGTCCGTCAGTGTCAGGGTTAGGAAAGTGAAGTCCAGAATGAGATCCTCTCCTCTCGCTCCTCCAGCTCTGAGGGAAACCTCTGTAAGAATGGGAGGTGTCTCAGCACAACCTGACACTAAATAGGGGGCTGTTCCCAAACTTTACTCCCTGACGAAATTCTTCAAGAATGCCCCCACTTCCAACTCTGGAACGATGGAACATGGAAGAAAGGGCTGTGGTTTCAGTTTTAATAGGCTATTAGCGTAAATGGGCTAAAAATTACAAGAAAAAAAATTGTAATTGCGAATTTTTATCAAGCTTCCTTAATAATGTCTTAGATTCTGCTCAGAAAAGTTGGCTAGGCTACTCGAGGGAAAAAATAGAATTAATGAAATAGGCTATAATTATTTGTGAAATCGTCTTATTGACGTAAGTAATTTAACAATTTAGCACAATCTTTCAGTACCTCAGTAGTCTGTTATGATTTTAAATGGGCTCTATGCACGGCGTTATTTCCGGTGAAGCATTAGGGATGCTCGATAACTTCCGCCGATCATAGAGTCCAATGCAATACCGAGAATTTATATTGAATTTTATACTCCATGGTTATACTAATGAAACGTTAGTCACAAAAACAGATAAAACAGACACCCCTCGTTGTGTTTATGCTTCTTTTTAAAATTATATTAAATAAACATAACTATATATAAAATTACATCTAAACGTATGTGAGTCATTCCACGAAACCGGTACGATTTGGACTTACACATTTTTGGATTTTTTACCAACATGTATTACTTTTCTGAACACCCCACAACATTAATGACATATTTAACTTCCAGAAAAACATATTTTCCCACCTCAGGCATTAAATACTTTTTATTATTGGTGATTATTTTAAGATATGAGCGCTATTAGTCTTCAACCCCGTTATGGACAATATGGAAGCTCTCTGAATATAATTATAAAATATATTTGTAATGAAATCAACATTTTCCTATGTGTCAGATGTCCCTCACTCTAATTCAATTATTGCAAATGTAAAATGTACACATCATTTCACACTTATGCTATACTAAAGCCTGAAATGGGCACTTTTTGTGACAGCAACCTCATCATTTTTGATCAAAGATGTGGCTTAACTTCAGAATTTGAAGTATTCTTATGTATTCAGTATTCTTATGATTGCTCTGAACATTTCAGACTGAGTTCAACAAACAATAATTTACTTTTTCATAAACGTAAAAAAAATTCATAAAAATGTGGGTGTGACGGGGTTGAGACTAGGGTAACAGGGTTGAAGATGGTAACGGGGTTGAAGAGACAAATACAGCTTAACATATAAGTAGTTGTTTTTTTTAGTCAAATTCACTGTAATATTTTCTATAAGCACTTTATTTTATTATGTTACCAAGAAAAACAACAGATATAAATTGCAACTGCAACTCAGTTTTATTAACCCGACTGCAGGAAAAACAACAATAACGTAGTATACATTAGAACATTATAAAATGACTGAATAGGTCATCAAAATAAAACCTATAACTTGTGTGCTTTTTTGATGTATGTGTGGGTGTTTGTGTGGTTTTTTTTTAATTGTGCGCATGCTTCATGGCAAAGAAGTAACGGGGTTGAGTGTGACGGGGTTGTGATTTTTTGCTAAAAATGGCCACTGCTCTATATGTAGTGAATAACAGGAGAGCAAATGGAATGCATGATATTAAGAAATCATGTATGCTTTTGAAATAACAAATATCATTTTCACAAGTAATAGAATTCTATCTTTATTTGATGTAACGGGGTTGAGCCGTTGAGCTTGACAACCACAATATCACAATTCTAAATAAGATATAGTTCTAAAAGTAGTTGGTAACTTGCCTGTGTCTGCACACAATGTTGTTCAGAAGACTTCTGTGATGTTACTTCCTGTTGTTGATGTTACATTAGGATCTGTTCATTATTTTTATGGGGGGAGAATGATGTGTGTAACGGGGTTGAGGGATTACTGAGGTACGGAACTAAATAATGTGATTTTAATGATTAATCATGAATTTTTTTTTTTTAAATATTACCAACAAAAAAGCACAGATAGATATTCATGGGAATAGCAAAATGTATGGACTTTTTTTCTAATTTTCTTATTCATATTCCAAGTACACTTTCATAGAAGGCCATGAGGGACATGACAAAATAGGTGGTGTCAACTGAAAAAACAAGATAATTTCTAATATAAAGAAAAAATTGTTGTCATTCTTTTTAAACTCTATTAAAGGAGACATTTCAACTGACACAAAAAGCTTTTAATAATAGATTTTGGTGACCCAATAGGTAAAATACACTTAAAAAGGTCAGAGGGACTCAAATCGTACCGGTTTCGTGGAATGACTCATGTACGTTTCGTTTCAAAGACGGGAGGACAGTAAATATTGAAGACTCTGCCATAATCCCGTTTTCTCCGGTTTTCCTCCGCTTTAATCTACACAACCGGAAATGGTCGAGCATCCTTACGTCAAATGCGGAACTTATGCGTGCATATAGCCCATTATCGACATATTTCTGAGGGGGGGGGGGTGGGGCAGTTTCATTGAGTGTCGTCGCACATCTGCACTTCAAGCACGCGAACGCTGTTAATGAAGCTGACTTTAAACGAAGTATGCGAATATATCATTGAACGTTTCACGGATTTCGGGTTAGTTGTCGCCTTGATTGCTGTGCTGAGAGACCCAATAGATATCTCAGATTCAGGTTGACTGTCAGGCTGCTTGATAAATCACAGCCTATACAGCTGTGTACTTATTAATCTCTGCGGATAGTAAGGTATAGCCTATAGTTTTAAGTGTGACGTAAACTGCCGGTAGAGGGAGATGTTATAAAGTCATACAGAATAAAATATGTTTGTTTGTATGTTTGTTTGTTTGTTTGTTTTCCCACGATCTATTTTCTCACAAGTAGCCTACAACTACAAACTTGCGAAGTTATTAATTTTATGTTTGTGGGTCATTCCAGTTTGGTGGGTTTTATGTCTCCATTAAACCATTGACGCAAAATTTTAATCAAGTTTTATGCCTCGTGGTTTTTCATGCACATTAACAAATTAACACAAAGTCATAATGCTTATTTCATAATAATAATAATACACTTTTTGAACAACTTTACAGGAAAATTCCCATATGTCCTCAATCAAATATATTTCTGAATTAGCCATTTTAAGTAGGCCTATTACTTATTCTCTGACATGAGACACAATTTATTTTAATAACTGCAGAAAAATTATATCCCCCAAAATTTCCATTTACATTGGAGCATTTGGCTTTTAAAGTCTAAAATAAATAGTTCACCAAAAAATAAAAATTCAGTCATTATTTACTCACCCTCATGCCATTACAAACCCGTAAGACTTTTGTTCATCTTTGGAACACAAATGAAGATCGTTTTGATGAAATCTGAGAGCTTTCTGTCCCTCCATTGACAGCTACGCTCCACTTTGCGGTTTAGTCCAAATTTTCGGAAGAGAGATGATCGTTTTATATGATGAGCAGATTTAATTTATGCTTTTATTTACATATGAACTCAACATTCAGTTGTGGTAAACAGAACCTCAAGCATGTTCGCTTGATGTGTAAGAACCAATGAGCTCCAATGAACCAATGAGCTTCATAAGCAGCACGTTTAAGCCTAAAGAACCAATGAGATTCATTCTCGTGTTACGCAGCACGTTGGAGCTTCAAGAACCAATGAGGTTAATTCTCGTGTTACGCAGCAAGTTTGAGCTTCAGCAAGAACCAATGAGGTTCATTCTCATGTTACGCATCACGTTTGAGCTTCAGCAAGAACTAATGAGCTTCATTCTCGTGTTACGCAGCACGTTTGAGCTTCAAGAACCAATGAGGTTAATTCTCGTGTTACGCAGCAAGTTTGAGCTTCAGCAAGAACCAATGAGGTTCATTCTCATGTTACGCATCACGTTTGAGCTTCAGCAAGAACTAATGAGCTTCATTCTCGTGTTACGCAGCACGTTTGAGCTTCAGCAAGAACCAATGAGCTTCATTCTCATGTTACGCAGCACGTTTGAGCTTCAGCAAGAACCAATGAGCTTCATTCTCGTGTTACGCAGCACGTTTGAGCTTCAGCAAGAACCAATGAGCTTCATTCTCATGTTACGCATCACGTTTGAGCTTCAGCAAGAACCAATGAGGTTCATTCTCATGTTACGCATCACGTTTGAGCTTCAGCAAGAACCAATGAGCTTCATTCTCATGTTACGCATCACGTTTGAGCTTCAGCAAGAACCAATGAGGTTCATTCTCATGTTACGCATCACGTTTGAGCTTCAGCAAGAACCAATGAGCTTCATTCTCGTGTTACGCAGCACGTTTGAGCTTCAGCAAGAACCAATGAGCTTCATTCTCGTGTTACACAGCATGTTTGAGCTTCAGCAAGAACCAATGAGGTTCATTCTCGTGTTACGCAGCACATTTGAGCTTCAGCAAGAACCAATGAGCTTCATTCTCGTGTTACGCAGTACGTTTGAGCTTCAGCAAGAACCAATGAGCTTCATTCTTGTGTTACGCATCACGTTTGAGCTTTAGCAAGAACCAATGAGCTTCATTCTCATGTTACGCATCACGTTTGAGCTTCAGCAAGAACCAATGAGCTTCATTCTTGTGTTACGCAGCATGTTTGAGCTTCAGCAAGAACCAATGAGGTTCATTCTCGTGTTACGCAGCACATTTGAGCTTCAGCAAGAACCAATGAGCTTCATTCTCGTGTTACGCAGTACGTTTGAGCTTCAGCAAGAACCAATGAGCTTCATTCTCGTGTTACGCATCACGTTTGAGCTTCAGCAAGAACCAATGAGCTTCATTCTTGTGTTACGCATCACGTTTGAGCTTTAGCAAGAACCAATGAGCTTCATTCTCATGTTACGCATCACGTTTGAGCTTCAGCAAGAACCAATGAGCTTCATTCTTGTGTTACGCAGCATGTTTGAGCTTCAGCAAGAACCAATGAGCTTCATTCTTGTGTTACGAATCACGTTTGAGCTTCAGCAAGAACCAATGAGGTTCATTCTCGTGTTACGCAGCATGTTTGAGCTTCAGCAAGAACCAATGAGCTTCATTCTCATGTTACGCAGCACGCTTGAGCTTCAGCAATTTAATTTTTGGGTGAACAAACCCTTTAAAGGTAGGCAATTTCGGAGAGGATAGCAATAGCAAGTTAGCTTTGGAAGTATCCCACCCTCCCTTCAGAGCGTCTTCAAAGCCACACATAAGAAGGTGCAAGGAGTTATGCAAACATTTAGGTTTGCAGGCAGGTAGGACATCCTATCATTGCATTCAGACTGAATTCAATGATTGAATTAACTTTTTCTGGTACTAAGATGTCTACAGAAGATGTAAATTTAAATATACATATTTAGGCCACTTTTATTATGAATTGCTATCAGGATCTGAAGAGTTTTTTTAGTATTTTTTTTTAAGTGTTTATGGAAAACATTGCCTACACGCTACCTTTAAATCACATGACTTGCTAGAAGTGACCATTCCTTGGAGGGAAAGTAACTCCAAGAACAAAGATGGATATAAACATGTCTTTTTTCTGTTAGCAACACATTCAACCCGTTGCATTGGACATGCACTTTCAAAATATATTTTTTAAAAATAGATTTTGTATATCTATTAAAATTCTTCCTAAATGTTAATCTTCTTCTAGCCTAAGCTTGACCAGTGTGTTTTTATGGTACAGACATTTTCTCCCTCAAAACAAAAAATAATTTAATTTTAGCTTTTTTTTTTTTTTAAACAAACCAGCACAGTCCAAAATCCACCAAACTGTAGGAATGTACCTCAGCCTGTTCATTTAAACTCTACTGAGCAAGCTTTGGCTTAGTTGTTGGCTACTATTTTCAGCAAAGTCCATAGATAACTGTTGCAAACCATACTATTAGCATGCTATATTTCTACATAACAGAATCATCCTATAACACACTAAAAATTAATATGAATTGAGCTCATTTAAATGAAAGATTTGAGTTAATACAATTCTCAGAAATTCAAAATATTGTTATCTGAACCACATTATTGAATTTGATTTGACAAAAGACAAAAAGCTGTGGCTAATCATGAAAAAAAAAAATTTAGTGTATGGCTGATTATCAGACATATTATGAAGTGTGTTTTTTTAACACGTATGCTTCAGTTCAGCAAAGAATGGGATCAAATTGCAGTTTTGCAATGTATATATATATATATATATATATATATATATAAACAAAATAGTCCATGTATAGGTTTCATTAAATTTTTTGGCCTCAAAATATCATTGGATCTTCTGTTGAAAATGACAGATTTCTTTCTGGTGATGTATGCAGGAATATACAATGATATTGACATTACTATAGTGAGAAAAGTCATTGAGGAGATCTCAAAACCATTAACATACATATGTAATTTATAATTTGAAACAGGTTCATTTCTAAACAAAATGAAAAAAGTCAAAGCCAAAGTCATTCCTCTGTATAAAAATGGGAGCAAACACCACTTCACAAACTACAGACCTGTCTCCTTACTTCCACAATTCTCCAAAATTCTTGAAAAAGTCTTTAACAACAGATTATAGATACATTCTTGGATAATCATCAATTAATCACTGACAGTCAGTATGGATTCAGATTAAATAGATCTACATCGATGGCAATAATAGAATCAATTGGGGAAATCACAAGTGCCCTAAGTCATAAAAATTATGTAATTGCAGGGTATTTGTTGATCTAATAAAAAAGCTTTTGACACAAATCAACCATGACATACTTATAAATAAACTGGAAAGTTATGGTATCAGGGGGGTAGTATTAGACTGAGTGAGGAGTTATCTAAAAAAGAGACAGTGAGAGGAGAGCAGTTTGTGAAGTTGGGAAGTTCCAGGTCAGTTTGATTGAACATTGCTTGTGGTGTCCCCCAGGGGTCAGTGTTGGGACCAAAATTGTTTA
>NC_142783.1:11185000-11262500 GCF_988280905.1 Pimephales promelas
TCATTATAAGAATAGTTCACTTAAAAATGAAAATTCCGTCATTATTTACTCCCTCTCAAGTTATTTCAAACCTGTGTAAATTTCTTTCTTCTGCTGAACACAAAGGAAAGATATTTTGAAGAATGTCGGAAAGCAGACAGTTGATGGACCCCATTGACTTCCATAGTATTTTTTTCCTACTATGGAAGTCAATGGGGTACATAAACTCTCTGGTTATTGACATTCTTCAACATATCTTCTTTTGTGTTCCTCAGACATCGCAACAAGTAAGGAATAATTGATGACAGGCCCTTTAATTATTAAAAAAATAATGCACACCCGAGGTGGTAATGTGGTCGCAACGCGAAGCGGAGTGGCCGTTACACCTTTTTTTTTCGGATAATTCAACGGCCTGAAGTCAATTATTCCACTTATAATACAGTTACCACACCTCAAAACATTGTTCAGATGATTCATATCAAGACGTTTGTCAAGTTTTTGACATTAAAGCGCTCTTGTAGGACTAATTTCTTACGCATCTAATCCCATGCCTCCGTTGCTAATTCCAAAACGTAATTTTAGAGGTTGTAGTAACGGAGGTTTAGCCACTTATAACAGACTAATGATGGGGACACACAATTCGCTGAAATATTCGAAGACCGACTGTTTCCATCAACTGTAGCAGGTCTAAACACCAACTGTGTGAACACAGACTGAACGCGCGTTTGGGCATGATCAGTCAGAAGTATCAAATTACATTCATAACTGGCCTTAGTAGGCCTAAACTAGTCTGTGATTTTATGCAGTTATTAGAGAGAGAGAGAGAGAGAGAGAGACAGACATTGAAATAATTAGACAGAAAAGCATGTGTGTCAATATTATTATTTATTTATTAACTTTGTTTTAATTAATTCGTTCATTATTGTTTATATGTAGATAACCCAATAAATGAAACACACAAATCCCTTTTTACAAGTAAGCCTATCAATAATCATTTATTTGTTATATTATCTGGAATAATTACGAAAATCCGTGCAGCAGGACTATTAATTTATTTATATAGCCTATTCAGTTTAATTTTCTATTTAGCCTATAGATAGGACTATAGACCCTTTTACAGTTGGTAAACATGGTGACGTTTTTTCGTGGGCGGAGCTTAGGTGGAGGCAGAAAGATCCATCTGGAACGCTAGTTAGCATGGATTGTTAGCTTGTTTTTTAACAATGACTGGAGAAAATCCGATATTGTCTTAATGAGTAAGGTCACTCAGTGTCCAGGACCGCGATTGTTATTTCCAAAAGTTATTTTTAACGGACGGAACCAGATTGGCCGACCCGTAGCCGCCTACACGCTCACTCAATGCGTGGACGATCTGACAGGATTAACGTACGTTACCTCGGTTGAGTGGCCTGACTTCTACACCTACCTTATAGAGAAACCGATCGTAAAGAGAAACTGAGGCATATAAATCTTTAGATGCCTATATGGTCCTGTACAAGACTTGAGTGTACGATCCGCAGTTCTGCCGAGCCAGCGCCGAGACCACGACAATGTAAAGAGTGACATTACAGTGCGATTTTAATGATGTGAATATTTTCTAGAAATAAAAGTTCCAGATACAGCATATTCATTTTTCATCAATTCTTGCACCAAACAACACAACAAGATGACATTTAATAATAGTAACAATTATTTAAGCTCCTTATTATGTAGCTGAATCTGTGCTGTTTTGCATTGGCCGCCTCCAGTTTTCACTTTGTTTTGCCTCCAGCTAGCGCCGTGACGTAACTGTGACGTCGGCGCAAAAGGGGTCTATACTTTATTTATTAAAATTAAACTGTATGTGTCCATTGATTGTTAAGTTGCAGACCAAGTGCATGGGGCTGCATGTCTTCTCTTGTTATGAATTGTATCCTATTTTCCGTTAACTACGCGCAGTGATATGGAACTGTAGTGCGGTTCAAACTTGCCTGAAACTACTATTTTCCTGAAAATAATTACACTCCTTTAGAACGATCTCAACCAATCAGAATCAAGCACTCAACAGCCCTGTAGTATAATCATTTTGAATTCGATTAGGCTGCTGTTCGCACTGCTTCATTGGATAGTTCTTTCCTTTACTAAAAGCGTTAAGTACTACACATGCTTATGCCTTTGTCTTTTTGCCCAATCTTCTAAATCTTTTTTGCTTCAAATCAAAGATTATAATGTTGTGCTTCACATTGTAGCTTATTGACTTGGTTTGTGGCTTTTAACAAAGTCTAATTTCAAATATTCCCTATGGGGGAAAAAATAATTATAGGTTAATTAAAAAAGGGGGCGGGCACTGTTGCACTCTATTGGCGATTGGCTCTTCTATTTAAAAGGCGGGACTTATTCTGCCATATGGTGTGTTGCACTTTCTCACATTCATAGTATAGAAGACCTGAATCAACACTGAACAGATTTCAGCTGAACAATGACACTATTTGCTTTTAGAGCTGATGTGGAGCTGAAATGAACTGTTTGGATCAATGAATCATTTTCCTGTTATCCCTGCAAAGCTGCTTTGAAACAATCTGTATCTTAAGTCTTTGGTATTACTAACCTTTGACTTAACCATCACTCTGCAGCCTTACAACGCCTTCACAATCCGCCTGCCTTTGAAAGAGTCATACATTAGCAAAAATCAATTTCTCTAGAGAAAATGCATGGGATTTTAACTTCCGGACTCTGAATGTAGCGCTCTAGCTTGTCTTCCCACATGATCCATGAAGATGTACTGGTCTGTCATTCCTGCTGCTTATCCAATGAAATTTTATCAAAGAACTTCCATTTTGCTAACGTTCAGCTTTCCAGAGCTGGAAGCGGATAAAGATGTGCAACTTTTATTTTGAATGACCTATATCTTCACATTGCCTGTGGTCTCAAGAGACAAAATGTACATGAAAAGCACATTGCTGCTCCCTCTCGCTCAACACTGAGCATGTTCTACAGGCAACATTTGTGTGTCACAATGTGTGTGTCAGGAAACTTGACTAAATTGGGACAAAAGAAGAGGATATCTGGATGCAAAAACAAGGTTTTTGTTTCTATTAGTGTTTGTGTGTGTGTGTAGGTGAACAGAGGACAGGTGGTGGGCTAAGAGTGCTGTGTGTTGAGGAGAGGTGCGAGACGGGACCGTATGCCCGCCAGACGGCTCAATTTTCCCGTCTTGAGCTCCCATTTGGGAATCTGATTGCACAAGGAACGTGTTTGTTTACTGGGGTTGAGAATCAGTTCCATCTTTCACAACAGACTGCAACCGAGTCATAATAAAACATTTTTTTTTTTTTTTTTTAAATGCAAAATGCATTCTAGGGTCAGTTTGATGTGATTATAATTTGTTTTATATTAAATAAATCAAAGACAGACCGATCAGCACAGAGTAGAAGTTTTCTTAATTTTTCTTCATTTGCAGTACAAATATATAAGCATTTTTTTTAAAGTCCCCCTGGTGAAAATCAAGTTTTAAATGTTGCTCATATGTCTATGTAGTGTTTTTAATATGTTTTAAGTAGGGTAATCGCGATTAATCGCATCCAAAAAAAAGTTTGTGTTTACATAATATATGTGGGTGCACTGTGTATAATTATTTTGTTTATATAAATACACACACATGCTTGTATATATTTAAGAAACATTTTCATGTATATACTGTAGACTTATATATAATTTATATTATATATATTACATTTTTTTTTCTTAAATATACATGCATGTGTGTGTGTTTATTTATACAAAATAATTATACACAGTGCACCCACATTATGTAAACACAGAATTTTATTTTGGATGCGATTAATCGTTTGACAGCCCTAGTTTTAAGATAAACCATGTGCAAATTCATAAGTCAACATCATTGATTTTTCTCCTTCAACTGCAGTGAACCAAAGTCTCAAAAACACGTCTGACATCGATTCTGTTTCTGACATCACAAACTACCTTGTAACTAACCACGTCAACGGGTGGATCTCTGAGCTGGTGTGATTGAGTGGAGGCGGGGCTAATATCCATATTCATAGAACCACGTATACTAAATGAGGCAAGAGTTACAAGGATTTTTTTTAAAATATTATTTTGGTGATCAAAGATGAGCTTTAAGGGATACAATTATTGACTACATAGGGGACTTTAAAATATATTTATTTGAAATTCAAAATGTTGTTTAATGAGAAGGTTATTCAAATTAAGTGTGATTTATGCTTAAAAGTAAGGGAAAATATTTGCCAATGAGGCAAGGAAAATACACTTATTTTAAAGTGAAGTTTATTTTTTCTCATTTCTAAATTTTAATTTGAATCAATTTATTGATTTTAACTCAATTAACCCTAAAACCGTATTCTGGACAAATGTGGGCAAAATAGTTTTGATTTATTTTTAAAAAAATTGATCTGAGCGGTACAAGACTTGGCTACTTTTCCCAAGTTTGCCTCCTGAAGACACACAATTTTATTTTTTTTAATTTTTTTTGACTCAATTCTACAATGTTAAGTGCGTGAAAAAAAAAAAACTCCTTAATCTTGTGTTTGGGTCAAAAATGGGCACCCATAGAAATGAATGGGAAAAAATGTAATTTAGAGCATTCCAAAATAAGCCAAAATAAGACCAGGTGACAGAAAAGTCACTTCATCTTTAGGTTTTATCTATAAGAACTTATTGGAATGATATTTTAATGTAGTTAAAAAAAAAAATTAAAACAAAAATAAGCATAATTTACATAGAAAATATGGTACTTTTTGAAGTAAATAAATTCAAAAATCCCCCCAAAAATAAACAAATAAACATAAAAGGATAGATAAAACTTTATCGAAGACAGTGATATAACATTTATAATAAATAAAAATTAGGATCACACCTCTGTGCCTAAATTTGTCCACAATCACAGGATTAAGGGCTATAAAGTGAATACGGTTTGAGGGCTACAATGTTGAATTTAAAAAAATAATAATTTGAAAGGCAAAATAAGACTAAATACAATGCAAGAAAACTTTTTTGCAGTGTGAAGTTGATTAAACAACTAATATATGGCCATTTTGAGAACATAAAATAGTCAATAATGTGCCTTAGTTGATAAACCCATTAACCCAGTTAAAAATCTAATAGCAGAATTGTATCTTAAAATTTCTCATATAGAATTGTATTATATGTATATTTTATTATACCAACTTGGTTATTATAGCACACATTGGTTATAGCCACTAAAAGCAACAAAAGTCTCAGTCATGCCTTATTTAGATAACTAGACAGCACATCCATTACAACTCAAACCGCTTCGAGCGTCTCATCTTATGGAAAATTTCTTTGTGCCAAGAAAGGGTTCTCAACGGGACGGACGTGCCATGTGCGCGTCCCACATGCGAAGAGATTGTTCTGTCCGTCCCAGCAAGAGAAACCGTAGCCGCATTATGGCTGCACATTCTGCTCGCCTTCGAGCTAAACCATACAGAGACCCCAGGCATTCGTGTTGTCATGGCAACGTGGCCTAAACCAGCAGGATGGGAGCATATGAGCCGGCTTAGATGTGCAAGTGAAAGAACAAAAACGCTCATACGCAGGGCCGGGTTCAGCTCACCTCTCCACTGATCCCTCAGAGAGGAAGAGGTGCGAGGGAGAAGTGTCGGACAAAGCCGATTACTTTCTCTCCTACAAGCCGCCGCAGCGCTGCTGTGAAGGTGTGAGAGTGCAAACTGTAATCCCTGAAAAAGCAAGCTCACTTCAGAAAAGAGAACCTCTAACAGATCAAAAACCACCAGAGTGTCAAATTATTATTACCTATTTCAAAATTTGCGTTCTCGAGCCACCAAACACCGTTGATGTGCAAATGAACGCATTAAAAGTGTCCTGTTTTCAGTTAAAACAGTGTCAGCAGCCCCTAAGTTAATAACTAATGATGATATTTGCAATGGAAGTGAATCAATCAAAACTAACTTTAGCTGGACAATATCTTTATTCTAGAGCTGCTGTAAAAGCAAAACAATCTCTGTTACTTTAATTTCCTATTATCACTGTAATGCTACGTTCACACCGGACGTCAAATTTGCGCCTGACGCGTCTAGTTTGACGCTTGACCACTAGTGTTAATTCGCGTGTCAAGAGCGAAACTGGCGCGCGTAAAGTTTGAAGCGAAATTTACGCGCGTGACGCGCGTCAGAATCAAAATCCGTTGGCGGCCATTGTTTTTATGTCGACCGAGCATTCATCAAGAGTTACCGCTCTGTATTTACTCTGGAGAGCAGAACAGCGGCGTGGGGATCATCGTCGCCGTATATTTGTGTCCACCGGACCCTTCGGAGCCGAACCGTTTGGCGAGTTTCACCATTTGCTCGCTCCAGGAGCTGCGCTGGATGACGGCCACTGTCAGCGGTAGCTACTTCCGCCTGTCACGCGCCCAGTTTGATGACCTGTTGTCCCGCATCTGAGCGAGGATCACCCTCGCCCTCATCCATCTAATCTAGCTGTCATTTATTTTTGTTTTGATGATAAATAGAGCCAGCCTTCAAAAGTTATTAACCTGTCCTGTGATTTTTTTCTCTCTCTCACATCCAGACACGAATTTATGCACATATGTTGATTGTCTTTACAACATATACTATTTCTAGATATGGAATGAATAACATTCAATACAAAATGAACATGTCTCCTATATAGAAATAATGTTTTAAGTGATGAAACATTTGCTTTGTTGTGCATAATCCCACCATGCATTTAATCATATTAACAAAATAATTTACTGAAGCATCCAGACACTTCACCACGTGAGCAAGCAGCTAGGCTCCTGATTGGTTAACGCAGCACGAATTCACGCCAAAGTTCAGATTTTTCAACTCGGGCGGCAGACGCGAATTCGCGTCAAACGCGTGAATGCACAACGCTCAATTCGCGCCATTCGCGGCAACCTGACGCGCGAATGAGGCGTATTCGCGTCTTCCGCGCCGCGCTCCACGCCTCATTCGCGCCGCAGGAATTTTTCACGCGCGTAAAGCGTCTTTGCATTGACTTAACATTGAAATCATTCGCGCCTGACGCCCTATTCGCGTCCGGTGTGAATGTAGCATAAAGCTGCTTTGAAACAATATATATTATATGTGCTATATAAATAAAGATGACTTGACTTGCTTGTAAATGCCAGATGACAAAAAACTAAATCCTAAATATTACTAAAAACTAGGGATGCCCGATATATCGGCCACCATATCGGTATTGGCCGATATGTGTTCACTTTTAATGTTATCGTTATCGGCCCAATAAATTTTAAAGCTGCAGTCCGCAACTTTTCCTCTTTGTCGCCATCTCTGTTCGAAATATGCAATTGCAGTTATTCGTGGAATTCTCATCTTTACGTGGGTTGTAAATTGGCATGAATCAGTGTGGATGAACACAGTTTTGAGGCGAGTGCGGCTGTCAATCACCGCGCTGTGTGGATACTATCATACAGAATCACAGATTCACTTTTTGAAAGTTTGACCAACATAAGAATTTTCACCGGAAAATGTCTTCTGAACAAGTAAATAACATCAACTAAGGGGGGAAAAAGCTTTCGACATGATAAGCGTCGTTAGATTTAATCAACGCGATTTACAGCAACCGTGCAAATTATAGCCTACTTTGTTTTCAAATTGTTCATGTTAACAACATCAGCATTGCGTGACTAATGTTAAATTGAATGTGTTTTATGGTTACCCCTGTAGTTCAGAATTCATTTTCTCCGTATAGCAAAACCAGAAAGGCACAACAAAGGAAACTCCATAACTGTGAATTAAGAAAACGTACTGTTACACGATTGAACTATGGTTCAATCCAACACATTCTCATCCTTTAGCGTCATATAGAACGCTATATGACAAAACGGTGCTATATTACGCACATGGCACCCGTTATCGTTAATATAACACGCGCTGTGATGGTTAGGTTTAGGTGTGGGGTAGGGTAGGGTAGTCTCATATTACGCTAAAGGATTTATGACGCCTTGGGTTCGCGTGAATATTAACGATTCAAGATTCAATCTTGAATCATTCAAAGATTCAATCACACTTTTCAAAAGCCCCGCCGATGTTTAAATCCTTGTGTTCGCATGAGATGGTTTCTTTCTCTTTCTCTAGCCACCTTAAATCCGAAATACGAAGTCTTTTAGGTTTTATAACTGCTGAATTTCCAGTTGACACTGACGATTCGATTGTTGTTTGGATCTTTCTGTATGCCATAAGTTTAATTATGTGAAGTGCTGCGAGAAAAGCTATAGGCCTACATCTCTACATCTCCTCACGCGCAGCTAGCCGAAACTCCTTCTTTATGTGTACGGGTGTGACGTAATGACGCAAAGACATGCTCGATTTTCGCACGGAAACCCACCAGTACCACTGGAATTAAAATCATTATTACAAGCTAACCGTTTTGATCTAGCTATACCAAGCTGATAGTTTTGACCACTGGCAGAATATGTTTTTTTTTTTTTTTAATAATTATTTTGGATTATTTTTAACTTAAAAAAGTTACGGACAGCAGCTTTAAATACCGATATATTTAAAACCGATAAATAATGGATTATTTCCTTCAGCTGAAGCACTAAAGTTACGCACCCATGATGGTTTCGGATTGCTTGAAATATGATTGAAAAAAAAAAGAAAATACAGTTAAGTGTAATGCAAGTCAGTCATACACTGTAAGAAATGATTCTGTGGTGATGTAGATTTGAATTAATGTTTTTGGTTAAAATGTATTCAATATAATTGTGTTTTTGATTTTGAGGCAAATATTTAATTAAATTTCAAATAAAAATGTTTGGAATAAAAACCACCCATTGTTGTTAATTAAAACTTAAGCATTTGTATTAATTTAATTCAAATAAAAATGTTTGGAATAAAAACCACCCATTGTAGTTAAATGAAACTTAAGCTTTTTTATTAATTTAATTCCAAATGGAGAGAATATTGAGTGAATTCAAATTAATGTAATCAGGCAAAAGCACTTCCTGTCAAAGTGCACCAGACGGCGGAAGAGATACGTTAAGCTGCCTATACAGACGGTGAATGTTCGTCGTCTTCCACTTGCTCATCTTGCAGCTGGTTGACTAAGGTAAGAAAACTTATTTTGTTTTCACTGGACTAAAAAGAACGCATGTAGTGGTTATATGTAAGGGATAATGTCGAGCGAGGCGTTGTTATGGCAAATAGAAAACCTGACAGGCTGATTTATGACCGCGATGCGAAGCGGAGATGAAGAAGGGGTCGTATTCGCTAACAACCACCTTGCTCTATATTTTCCTGCTTATTACATGGCTACTTACCAAATAAATAAATAATTTGACACGATTTACTGATTTAAAAAGGAGTTTATTGATTTAAAAACGATTGTATTGCTTCCGCTAAAGAAAATAGTCCGTTCCGTCTCTACGGTTAAACTCCATATGGCAACGCTTTTGGGAACTTTGATTGATTTAAAAAGAAAACTCCTTATTGTGTCACGCAATGTAGTTTTAATAGTTTTTCAGTCGACAATGTAGTTGTTTAAAGCTCAAATATGTGGTTTGTTTATAAAGATAGAGCCTATTTAAAAATTTGATCTGAAGTTTTCGGAGTTGCTGCGCCCCCGCCCAGCGCTCGTCTCCCCCGCCTGGAACAGCCATACCACGGCCAGTGCTTCTGACGGTTGCCGCTGGCTCGGATGTCTCTAGTCAAGAGGTTAAACATGAGATATTATTCGTATAATTTGTGTTTATCTTTGGTCTCATTAATCTATTAATGGTTCCCTGGTAAATAGTTTTGGCTGAAGGCAAAGTAAAGTTTCATAACTTTATATTTAGGCTATTTTAACAGTATGTTTGACTGAAGCTACTTCTGTTATAATGGCTAGCCTATTACTGATCAATAAAACTGAAATTTAGCACAAAGAGCTAAATATTAAATATATTTTTTGTGTGTGTTTATTCCGCAGCAACGTTCCAAAGCGGCCAATAGGGCGTCTATGTATATATTATGTCTATGGATACTGTAGCCTATAGAGAGGGATATAATAGTAGTGGAACACCATAAATCCCTCATTACAATGGAAGAACATTTGTAGACTACAACAAACATAAAAAAATAAAGAAAAAAACATCAAAATAGAGAAGAAAACAATTTGAGACCAAGGCCTGTGAGAAAATAAAATGTAATAAAATAGATTTATAAGCTATGAAAACCATAATGAATGTATTGTCTAGTTCTGCTATATGCTTGCAATATACTTCTGACAGTTTTATACTAAGACACTACAATTTTATGTTGCAGGACACTGAGAACTTGAAGGAACAGTTCATAATGGCCATTACTCTGACCCCAAAATCTGAAGCTTCTACAAGCAACTACCCAAAGAACATTGGAATCGTCATCACAGGACTTGGAAATATTGCAGCGGCCTTGCTCTGTCCTCCTTGGCTTGACCTACGCGCTGAATCTCGATTATCACCTTTGTACACCTTTGAGGTATTCCAAAAACGTTTCTTGGAACTGGATCAACAAAGTCCAATCCCTCTAGAGCAAACTTCAGGCTTGAAATGAGACTGTATTGCAGTGCAGACTTTTGTGCTACACAATGTCTTACTTGAGAATTGCACATTGATGTTTGTAAGTTAGTACTGATTTTTCCCACGAATGTCATGACATTTCAATTGTTGTAAGTTCAAAGTACAAATGTATTTTACTCTGTACAAATTGCACTTTAAAGGTCCCATTCTTCTCGATTCCATTTTTTAAACTTTAGTTAGTGTGTAATGTTGCTGTTAGAGCATAAATAATACCTGTAAAATGATAAACTTCATAGAACAAGTAAGTCAATCGGGCCGTTTTTTGGACAGTGAAAACAGCAGTATACAGATAAGTAAATTGTGTGAAAAATACAGTGTTTTTTACACGCGAAACATGAACACAATCAAAGCTTAAAAAAAAAACATGGAGAACGGGACCTTTAAGGATTTATGGAGTATTTATGGAGTATTTTTATTTTAAGATCTTTATTGACCCAATTTAGTGGCTATGTGAGGTGAAAAAGCATGGAAACAGGTTTATGGACACGTGTATGGCATTTATTTTTGTTTTTACTAAATAGTTTGAAGTCAGTATTATGTCCTTTTTAAATGTCTGGTTTGAAATGCAAGATCCTACTTTTGTCTTGAAATGAGACTGTGAATGCAGTGTACAATGATGTGCTACAATGCGTTGAAAGCACAAAAGTGAATTGTTAATAAAATTCTCATTTGAGTATTTGTTAAGTTCTGTACTTTCTGGGCCATTATTTCTAGGAAAGGAATATTTAGATTTAATTAATTGCATTGATTAACTCAAATTAACTCAACATTTTTGTTTAGATTATAATTAATTCTGTTCTGTTTTCTATTCGAATCTACTCATTTTAAATGGATAACTTTTAAGAGTCTTGTTTAATTAATATTTACTCAATACCAAACCTTGTGAAATTTAATTAATAATATTGCTTGTAATCTGTTGCCTCATTTTTATTGAGTAGATTTGGTGTATCTTTTTTTACAGTGTATATTATACTGTATATAAAATTAATTAAATAAATGATTAAGGAAATCATCATTTTAATTGTGTGCTTGGGACATGGATTTTAAAGGTAAGACTTTTGTTTTTGTTAATCAGGCTCTCAAAAATTATATAAAAACTTGGATTTAGATTTATCTGCAAATATATTGGTTATCGGCTTTAAAATATGAAGAATTATCGGTATCGTCCATAATCGGTGCATCCCTACTAAAAACTATAATATTATACTTCAAATATACAAATTAAATCACCAATATTGTGCTGTTCTTATCTAAGAGTATCTAAGGTATTGCCATCAAAAAAAAAAATATGACAAAAAATTAAAATTCTGAACTCATGGCACAAATTTAGTTACAAAGGAGGTAAGTATTACTGTGAGGGTAAATCCTTCCTTACACACAACAGCTCAAGCTGGCATTATTATTCTGTGAAGAATGGGGGTAAAACACGGCTTGAGCTTTACACCTCACAAACGGCCTTCTGAAAAGACACACACAGCTGTCAGCTGTGAGGAACCGAGGGGCCCCATTCACAGATTAGCTTCTGCTGGACAACCTCCTGTCTGAAAGAGCTCGATACTCTCAAGAGGAGCCGCAAACTACGGGACGATCGGTTTCTCTGAAAGACGGAGGTACAGTACGGATGAGCGCTCTATTGTTTTGGAACTGGCAGCAGGGATTTGTCCAATTGGAGGGTTTTGTATGACAGGACACTTCCCTGGGGCCCTGGCTCTTGGAGACAAAGAAAAATATTTACATGTGAATTCAGCGGTAAAGTACATTACGGACACTGAGCAGGGTTGTCTTCTCCATCACATGTGAGTTATGTGTAAAATGAACACTGACTGATATCCCACTGAACCAAATGAGCCTGGTGGGATGTGAGCAGAAAAGGCGAATATCGCACATTTAGTGACTGTTGTGGCCCCCAAAAGAAGTGGAAAGAGATTTAACGAGTGGAATATATAATGAAAATGACAATGAAATTGGATGCCAAAAAAGCTACATTAAAAAGATCATGACTATAAAAAAATAGAAAAATACTTGTTAAACTTGATTATCTGGAATGAATTATATTTAAATAAATGTGATCTAATAATTTGGCAAATAATGGAAACAAAAGATCATAAAGAGGTATTTAGATTTTATTTTACATGTATGTCCTTGGCAGAAACTTATATGCTATTTACAGCACTGACTCAGCATCACAATTTTTGTCAGTTCATGCATTCCCTGAAAATTAAACCTGTTATCTTTGAGTTGCTAGCGCAGTGTTTGACTGTTTTGACTCTTAGGGCCAGATTTACTAAACAGGGTAAATTATCAAGTGAGCGCAATCCTATAAAAGCCTGATAAAAGCACAGATGGGAGGGTAAATTTCTACATGTGATCTACTGACGACATGCAAATGAAAGAACTAGGGCTGTCAAACGATTAACAGCATCCAAAATAAAAGTTTGTGCTTACATAATATATGTGGGTGCACTGTTGTATATATTTGCTTGTATATATTTAAGAAATATTTTCATGTGTATAGTGTACGTATATACATGTATATATAATTTATATTATATATATTTTATATATAAATAATATTTTTTTCTTAAATATGCATGCATGTGTGTGTATTTATATATATATAAAATAATTATACACAGTGCACCCACATATATTATTTAAGCACAAACTTTTATTTTGGATGCGATTAATCATGATTAATCGTTTGACAGCCCTAGAAAGAACACAGACTGAGCCGGATCATTTCCATTATGACCAACGCAATCTTCCAAGAGGAGTGCAAATTAGCATCTGGTTAAAGACATGCTTTTTTTGGGGTGTTAGATAATGGCTCAAAACACCAGTAAACTGACTAGCGTAAAACTTAGTAAATCACCTTACATGATTCATTTAAATACTCCCATACATTTTTGCTGAAAGGGAAACTCAGACAAATGGATATGCAATAAGATCAGCCACCAAAATAACCCTATCCAGGCTTTTCCAGCGGTAATTTTTCGGTGTGTGTATTTAGTAAATCCTGACAGTAGTTTTTTTTAACACCAAAAGAGGGTTTGCGCTGCATGGCGCAAGCTGTTAGTAAATCTGGCCCTTAATCTTAACTCTTGAATTTCAAAAAAGAAAGCCATGCCCTCTTAACAGTGCTGGAGCACTCACGGCTGTAAGTGGATGGATTTGTCAGTAGATTAACTCTTGACTCTTTACAGCCAGAGATGTGCTGGATATCACTGTCCGTCCGCCGGATATAATGGCCGTCTGCCAGCGGAAACCAGAGGCACTACAGATAGGGAGATAACTAGCAGCTTTTACCCAAGTCGAAAGGATGTGTTAGCCCTCAAAATAACTTCGTATTTTGATCTTCCACTCTGGTATAATGATCCCTGTGTGACTGTGAACTGTCAATATCTACTTCAGCACACAACTTGTGACTTACCCTGCTTTTACAAGCAATTAAACTATGACTTTTACACAAAATTAAAGGCTGATAGTTAGCGAAGCTTGTTTCCACAACTGAATAAAAAAGGTCATTTCAACTTTATCATCTCATAATTCTCACTTTTTTTCTTGCAATTGTGAGTTTACATCTCGCAATTCTGACATTTTCTCAGAACTGCGTGACTGCGCAGTTATAAAGTCAGAATTGTGAGATAAAACAGCCCGATCTCATGAAAGTTTATAGAATGAATGTTATTTCTCGTGTGATTTATACGGCAAAATAGTTTTCCCGTCTATATGACGCAGTTTTCGCGTGCATATGATACACACTTTATGGCGTGTAATACGCACGCATGCACTCCCCTCCCCCCTCCCCACGAAACCTCAAGGGGGTAATCCATCGACCAGAAGTTGAAGCCTCGCGGAAGCTGCCACCTTGTAGCAGAACTTCACCTGAATTAGCATTTCCATTGACTCCCATTCATTTTGGCGTCACTTTGACAGCGAATAACTTTACATCTGAGGCGTTTGAAGACCCCATTTGTCCTTTATTTATTTCTAAAGAAACACAACAATGTATAAAATGCTCCATTACATTGTAGCTTATGTCATGGCCCCATAGAAGCAGTTTCTTGTAAAAGTAGGCTAACGATTGCGTCATAACTATGCGACTCTGTCGCACAGTAGAGAGATTACCGTATGGACAGGAGGAGAAGCTTGCGGGCAATCGGGGAAACGTGGAGGCAAAACGACAAAACAATTAATCAGAATACCTAGAAAAAGTGTTTCCTGCTCCGAGCTCATGGACAGCTCCTACTCACACTCTCCGCCTCTGCGAGTTTCGGAAGGGAATGATTCAGATTTCTCATGCCACAGCCACTAGAAGACAGGCGGGTTGCTGACGTCACATCTACGTCGTTAAGCTCTTTTTGAGTCGGTTTGAGTCTGTGCGTCAGGAATGGAAGTGCTAAAAAAAAAAAAAAAAAAAAAAAAATCGCTAAAAATGGGCTTCACTTGCCTCAATGGAGTTCCAATAAGATGGCTCTGTCCACTTTTTATACTGTCTATGCGAAACCTACCAAAGGGGTTTTAGTGCGTAGCATAATGCTCGCAAAAAAGATTTTGGTCGTATACATGGCACGGGAAATGACATTTGTGGTATGGACACGCACTTTCATGAGACTGTGTTGGATAAAAAGTTAAAAAAAAAATGTATTTTTTTTTCAGTGGCGGAAACAATTTTCCACAGATAGTTCACGTTTGACAAAATATTGTCAAATATCGTTAAACATTTTTTTTTCCCAATAGCAAACACCCAAGTGATTAAATATAAAATGTACTATAAGAGCAGAAACATCACTGAAAAGAAAACGTAAAATGGGTCGATTTTTATTCCACACACAGTCTTTAAAGGAGCTGTATGTAAGATTGTGGCCAAAACTGGTACTGCAATCACTTTCAAATTACTGTAGAGCGGTGTATTCCCTCCCCCTCACCCCTGACCCAAGGTTGCCAGATAGGCTGCAGAATCCAACAACATTTTGTTATCCGCCATGTTTGTGGCTGCAGCTCTGGTAACTTGAGAAGAGCTGGCAACCCGGATGCTGCAACATTATTGACTTCGTGATTGGTAGATAGGTAGAGCATAAGACCAAAACACGACATGACAGTTGAGGGCTTGCAACTTCACTTTTTAAATGACAATATCCTGGCCGGACTACTGTTGTCAGTGATATAAGTATTTGAAATGACATGATTTCTTAATGTCTAGTGACAAATCAGGGCCATTTTATGATTAATTGAAATACATTTCTTACATACAGCTCCTTTAAGCATGTTTGTTGTGTGTAGTACGAATGTATAGATGTTTGAGCCGGGTTGTTAATTAGCTACTCTTGTGTTGAAGAGTTCTTCTGAGCAGCCAGCCAGTAATATCACGACACACAGCTGTGTTTGCTCGGCATTAAAGAGGATTTCCATCCCATCTGTCTCCTCAGAAAACCTAAAACAGATGCTGAACATGGAGCTACAGTAAATGACCCTGCCTCTGAACAATTACCAACTAATAGGGTGTGCACAACATGTAAATTATAACTTGCGTGTATGTTTAGTGTATTCAAACTAAAAAAAATTAAACATACCATTGTTTTAGAGAGCAAAATACTTAAGATTCACTCTCTGAATGGAATTACTATGCGAAGCGAGAATAGCTTCAGTTTTTGGAAACAATCAAATCAACAACCAGTATGACTGGTTTAAACTCGTTTAAACTTCAAAAATTCGCTATTTCACAATTAACAGTTTAGTATTCAAAAAAAGACAAATGTATCTCTCACACACACACACACACACACACACAAACACTAGTTTATCCAAAATGACTAACTGCATGGTTATGTAACCAATTGTATCCAAAAAAGAATTACCACCCTGGTTATTTAGCACCATTATTGTGGTTACCATTATTCAATTACTCATACTGTGACAAGATTTTGGTCCTAAGGCACATTATAAACTTGCCTGTTATCGTAACACGCAGTGAACCGAAGCTGTCTGTCATATCTCAATCCAACACATCCGCTCCAGCTCGGGCTGTTAGGTCATTTACAACAATCCTTTATTAATTAACTGTTTTACTAACACAGAACCTGCCTGTTCAAAGCATCCATGTAGAAAGACAGAGGCCGACAGCAACATAAATTGATTGTGCGGTGAAGCAAATAATGAAATAGACAGCCACCAAATGGCGCATCCCAATTTCCCATAATGCCTTTGGACCAGTTACATCCATCAAAGATGGTCCATCAAGATCGATTTGATGCATAGTACTATGTTCTACAAATGAATCTATAATATTTACTCTACTCCAGTGTTGTTGTGATGAATGTACACTTCATGGTTTCCATTTTAGGTCATAATGGTGGTACTTGGGTGCCAGTATTACCCAAGCCATTTCCAGAGCAGGCCTTTGCAGAAATGGCTAATGGCTAGAGCAAGACCGATAAAGGATTTTGAAGGCCGATACCGATACAAATATTTTTGGGTTTTAAAGTCCAATATTCCGATATATCGGCCGATATATATATATATATATATATTTTTTTTTATTAAATATTGTTTGATTTCACACACGTGTAAAAGAAAAGCTAACTTTTCTGCGTTTGATACATTTGATACTTTTTCTCTATGTCTAAATGTTCACTCCTCGCAAGTATAAATTACATTTTTTCAATGCAGGGACTGTAACTAGAGATATGGTAGTTATAAATACAGTAATAAATACTTTATTTAGGCAGAAAAAGTTCATTGTGGTTTCCAAGCTCATTAATGTTAACGTTAGCCGTCTTCCACTGCTGATAGTGGCATTAGCTAGCTTTGTGGTTAGCTGTATGATGAGCCATAATTTAGCAATAGATAACATCATACTGCAAATTGTAAAACATACATTTTCAATATAACAGGCCAAGGAGAGATGATTGAAGCGTGTTTCGTCCATTTTTATTTTACTTTTTAAATATTCATTTATCGGCCATTATAAATGCCGATACCGATATTATGGAAAATGCCTAATATCGGCCGGCCGATAAATCAGTCTGGCTCTACTAATGGCTGAAGTAAACATGCAGATGATATGAGGCAAAATTATAACTAATCAATTAGGATATTAACAATTGATATTACAGTTCTTCATACAGTTTCGCAACACTTTCAAAGTGAAATAACCAGTTAGTGGCACTAAAAGCATGTTTATTTTATTGAAGCATGTTATAAAGCATGTTTATTTGATTTTATATGAACGTGATTCTAGCAACATATTATTAGGAGCAGGAGCAGAAATGAAATATCAGATGCAGAGTGGCACTATAAGGTTTAACGCTATCGAATTTCAAAGTAACATAGCACCTACAGTACACTAAACCCAACCGGTGGAGTTAACAAAAGCTAAAGTGGGATAAAAACACATTTGCTTAAGCAACCGTGCCCTTTTAGCTACATCTACAAGTATTCGAGCTCTACAATTGTGACATGTTTCAAGGGAATCATATCCGAGTGTTCCACATCGCGAGTGCAAATACGAGCTACTGAACAAGTTTAGTACGTCAGACGGCTTGTTTACACCTGGTCATTTCATGTTTTTTTATTGATCGGATAGCTATCTGATTTGTTAAAACGATCCATTTACACTTGCCTGCATAAATATGTTGAAGACCACAATAGGAGAGAGTGGCAACCGCACTGGTAAGATCATTTAATCTCTCTGAAGATGATTGTTTTGAGTGTCTGCGACTTACTTTCTGTTTCATTTGTAGCTGTTTGCGCATTGGCTTTCAGAAGAGATACACAGCAATTCATCTGCCATCACATCTGGATATAACATGTCATATGGCCTATAACAACAAATATATTTTGGGAGTAAAATCTGCATGTGGTTTCAACAACCAGATGCATTTACACTTGTCCAGTTTGGTCTGGAATGCGTCTCAGACTACCTCCTGAAGTGGTTTAAGAGATCAGATGTCTCAAAAGAGATTCGGAGGGCATTTACACTTGGATAGCAATCCGATCAGAGAAAACAAGTGAAGTGGCCAAGTGTAAACAGGCCCAGAGAAGTCCAACATATGGAACTGGTTATGTAATGCAAACGTCAAAATGTATTAGTTTACAAAATGTGTAAAAGTATTTTGAGATCATAATATAGTATTGTGCCAGGAACCACGCAAAAATAAGTCTTTATTAATCAAATAATCTGTCCCATAATCATACTTTGTCTTCATTTTAGCCGGAAAGTGCGTTAAATTGATTGTATTGGTATGTTTTTTGGGTTTTGCAGAAATGTAGAGGCACATTTTTTCAATGAGCCTGGGTTGTCATTTTAAAGGCAACATGGACAAACCTTTGCTGATGATTAGGGTTGGGTATCGAGAATCGAGTATCGATTGGAACCGGGACTAACTTTTTTTTTTTCCCGGAATCGTTCAAAAGTTAAAATTTCAATTCCTAGTTTCGATATTCACAGTCCCCCGAGCGGAAGAAGAAACCGCTGAACAACACCAACGAAGAAGCGTCTACCGGAAGTGTTGGCATAACCGCGCGAGTCGAACATGAGTAGCTTATGTCGGCGGTCCAAAGTGTGGCTTCACTTTTCTAAAAATTACCGAAATCTCGGCAAAATGCAAAATAAGTATTTGTGACAGTAGGAGTATTTCCTTCAGAAAGACCATTGGTTAGCAAGGTTAGCTAAACTTTTTTGACCCTGCCTCTTAAAAGAATCGAAATCGAGAATCGTTAGGAACCGGAATCGAAACAAGGAATCGGAATCAGAATCGTTCAAATTCAAACGATACCCAACCCTACTGATGATGCAACAAAGTTGACCAATGGGAGTTTAGAAAGCGGGCATGTTTATTTGATATCACTCTGCTTTCATATGCATCAGGAACTAAATGTATTCTTTGGACCACTGACAATAGAGGGAATGCGCGTGACGTCACCGTCGGCCGGCGTGCCTGCAGTTCCTCACAGTGAGTGGCAAAAAGACTGAGCGGCTGTACGTGTTCAGCGTGAATGCCGCGGAAAAAAAACACAACACACACAAATAAAGTGGGAAAGAGCTTTGCGATTGACTGTAGGCCTACAACTAGATTTGACAAAACATCGGAGGTATATTTGTACAGACTGCTAGAAAAGAGGAGCAAATGGATCGCTGCAATTCACAGAAACAACTGGACTCCAGTCAGCGAAAGGTGGATTTGCAGTTATCATTTTGTGTCAATATGCTGAATTTAGCTGTAAAACCAAACCCATGTATTTTGTATTGTTATATACATTATCAGCTCATCAATTAAATATTTATCATTGCATATTCTGCTTTATTGGATGTTTTTTAATAAAAAAAAAAAATTATTAGAAAAAGTTTTAGGGCTGGATGATATGATGATATATATAGGCTATATATAACACTGATATAAGTGATCACCCGGATTAGACCTACCTATATTAGATTTATATAAAGCGTTCACAGGCAAATTTGCTTTACGTTTAGGTTTTGGTTTATTTCCCCGGTGTCGAAATCAGGCAAACATAAATGTCAGGCAACACGATTCCTGGCTGCATGTCAATATCCATGGATCGCTGGATCTTTAGTAAGTTGTAAGGAACACTATATTAAATCCAACATTTAGTTTAAAGTGATAAAATTGTTCGATTTAGTCGCATTTCCGCAGTTTTCCCCTATTAAATCCAGTCACGCAGCAGATCTTTTGCCACTCGGTCAGGCTGAGGGGGGTTGTCACGCGGGAAAGTCACGTGTCAAATGCATTCCCTCTATATGGTTGAGACTCGATTCAACTATGCCGCACAAGGAAAGATGACTGGCTTCTACTTCACACCATCTTAAGAAAAACGGCTCTCCAGTATAATGTCCATCCAGACGTCTAAGTGGGCTTAAGAGCCGCTGTTGTTGTAAGGCCATAAGTTCACGTGAAATAGTGGTCATATTGGGTTTTAATCCTTCAAAATCCATTAATTTTAAAGCGTTCGAGTCACAGCTGTGAGCTTGGATCACCCCTCACCCCCCGGGTCACCCAGAGATCACAACGCACCTCCATTCAGAGAAGCAAGAAAAAACATTCATTTGAGCTCAGAAATTAAGGAGTGAATTAAATTCTGTAGTACAATGTGGGATGAGTTAAGTGCCATCCAAAGGGAAAGGTTTTAAAATAAAAACTTAAATACAAAATCTTTTAAGCTGATGTCCCTCCATACAGTGTTTCTGTCAGACTTGTTCAGAAAACACATATTTGATGCCCACTCCGCTCCGCTCTGTTTCAGCTTAAACCTGACAGGGGAACAGATTTACTCTGATTTAAAAACAGCAAAGACTCCAAAACATGATGTAGTTTGTCCTGAAAGGACGGGCCATTCGAGGAAACTTCTAAAATGCCTCTGCGCCCGCTGCCAGACAGAAACCTGAGAAGAAATGTTCAAAAATCACAAAAACCCATTGCTCAGATCTAATAAAAGGTCAGCGGTGACTCATGAAATGCTTTCCAGAATGCTGCACTTTACAGATTGTGCATGAATCTTTCATGAACATTATCCAGTGGAGAATCAGTGAACTTCTGTTCTCTCCGCCCAATGAAGATGCACATCGGCATTTGAAGTCAACTGGCATAATACAAACCGAATTCCATAAAAGTTGGGACACTGTACAAATTGTGAATAAAAACAGAATGCAATGATGTGGAAGTTTCAAATTTCAATATTATATTTAGAATACAACATAGATGACATATCAAATGTTTAAACTGAGAAAATGCATAATTTTAAGGGAAACATAAGTTGATTTTAAATTTCATGGCATCAACACATCTCAAAAAAGTTGGGACAAGGCCATTTTTACCACTGTGTGGCATCCCCTCTTCTTTTAATAACAGTCTGCAAACGTCTGGGGACTGAGGAGACAAGTTGCTCAAGTTTAGGAATAGGAATGTTGCCCCATTCTTTTCTAATAAAGGCTTCTAGCTGCTCAACTGTCTTAGGTCTTCTTTGTTGCATCTTCCTCTTTATGATGCGCCAAATGTTTTCTATGGGTGAAAGATCTGGACTGCAGGCTGGCCATTTCAGTACCCGGATCCTTCTTCTACGCAGCCATGATGTTGTAATTGATGCAGTATGTGGTTTGGCATTGTCTTGTTGGAAAATACAAGGTCTTCCCTGAAAGAGACGATGTCTGGATGGGAGCAAATGTTGTTCTAGAACTTGGATATACCTTTCAGCATTGATGGTGCCTTTCCAGATGTGTAAGCTGCCCATGCCACACGCACTCATGCAACCCCATACCATCAGAGATGCAGGCTTCTGAACTGAGCGCTGATAACAACTTGGGTTGTCCTTGTCCTCTTTAGTCCGGATGACATGGCGTCCCAGTTTTCCAAAAAGAACTTCAAATTTTGATTCGTCTGACCACAGAACAGTTTTCCACTTTGCTAGAGTCCACTTTAAATGAGCCTTGGCCCAGAGAAAACGCCTGCGCTTCTGGTTCCCGTTTAGATATGGCTTCTTTTTTGATCTATAGAGTTTTAGCCGGCAACGGTGAATGGCACGGTGGATTGTGTTCACTGATAATGTTTTCTGGAAGTATTCTTGAGCCCATGTTGTGATTTCCATTACAGTAGCATTCCTGTGTGTGATGCAGTGCCGTCTAAGGGCCCGAAGATCACGGGCATTCAGTATGGTTTTCCGGCCTTGACCCTTATGCACAGAGATTGTTCCAGATTCTCTGAATCTTTGGATGATATTATGCACTGTAGATGATGATAACTTCAAACTCTTTGCAATTTTTCTCTGAGAAACACCTTTCTGATATTGCTCCACTATTTTTTGCCTCAGCATTGGGGGAATTGGTGATCCTCTGCCCATCTTGACTTCTGAGAGACACTGCCACTCTGAGAGGCTCTTTTTATACCCAATCATGTTGCCAATTGACCTAATAAGTTGCAAATTGGTCCTCCAGCTGTTCCTTATATGTACATTTAACTTTTCTGGCCTCTTATTGCTACCTGTCCCAACTTTTTTGGAATTTGTAGCTCTCATGAAATCCAAAAGAAGCCAATATTTGGCATGGCAATTCAAAATGTCTCACTTTAAACATTTGATATGTCATTTATATTCGATTGTGAATAAAATATAAGTTTATGAGATTTCTAAATTATTCCATTCTTTTTTTACTCACAATTTGTACAGTGTCCCAACTTTTTTGGAATCGGGTTTGTATAAAATCACCACTAAGTTACTCATCGTGTGTTATTGGAAAACTTTGCAATTCACTGTGGAACACAAAATAAGCAAATCAAGTTGCATTAAATAGCCTAACATTAACTGTCAGTCAAGCTCCAAAATGCCACTTCTATGATGAATGGAACTAAATGCAACTCATATTCAATGAAAATCTTGACAAAACAAGTAGATGATGATTGATGAGGAATTTTTTGTGTTTTACAACCTATAATGACCTACATAAATTGAAAAACAAAAACTGAACGGACTAAAGTCCAGCTGTATTTTTTTCTACGGAACCCCTAAAGGGACAAAATGAGATGTATTTGCGTTCAAACACAAAAACACAAAAGTTTTGCAAGCGAACACAAAGGTTTTGGGAGGGAATGCAAAGTTTCTTAAAGGAAAGCAAAACATTTGCGGGAGTTCTAATTTTCAATCTAATTTTTCCCCTTAGTGAATATCCCGTTTACTTCACAAATCAGTCTTATTGAAGATTTGTCGGGCAGTAAAAACTCATTTAAATGTTTAGAACTGTCCCTAACTGTTTTATGGTAGGAAAATTGACGCCTTAAACTCGTTTTAAGCCCCTTGGTTAGGCGTTTCGTATTACGACTCACATATGATAAAAACGATTTAGCAACAGCCCACATAGATCCGAAAACAAGATCTGAAAAACCAAAACAACAAAGCTGCAAAACACGGCTTAACCAGATTAGTGGCTTTGTCAGAAAATATAGTTTCAACAATAGCTCAGAAGGCAAAACGATTTGAAGAGATATTAATATCAAAGGTGAGGGATGTTGTTATGTTAAAGTGCAATAGGGACAGGTGTGAGTTCAACCGGAGCAATTTCCTAAAGCATAGTTGCATAACAGCACTTCAATGTCAAGTTAAAAGTGTGCCATGTAGAATAAAAATCAGGATGTTGCTTCGTAATGTAAAGAGACAGGCTCCTTCTGACTCACTAATGAAGCCAGAAAGAATATGCAATTGATGCCTTGATCCTCCTTGCCACATGCCACAAGGACCTGCTCACCCTGACCAGACAGGATTCATCCGTTGTGACACGCGCTTCGGTTACACAAGCTTTTTTTGGAAAGACAAGTTTGGAAAAGAGCGTTTCATCTAAGCATATGCCAGCATTCGTAATGCAGGTCAGACAGAATACGAGCAGCGTTTACAATCAAGTTCCCACTGCCAACACATGGAATACATGATCTACTTCGGCAGACACAAATGTTGAGGTATAGTTCAAGCGATTCTACTCACTTTGGCCCTGTTTACAACTGGCATTAAGGTGTGTTTTGGTTGATCGAATCACAAGTGGTTGACGCTAAATACCGGTGTAAACGGGGTCTAAAATATTTTCCACTTTAGACCACTTCCAGAAACACATTCAACTGAATTTCTTTTTTAGTGTAGAAAGAAATTCATGTGGTCTAAATATGGTTGAACAGCCACAAAAGACGCCTACTGACTTAATACTTAAAGGGACTATGTGTAACTTTTTAAGTAATTTATTATTTAAAATCAATATTTTTATTCATAAATATGTCCTCGATGGTGTACAAATACCTCTGCCAATTATCTGACTTAAACGTAAACGTAAACGAAAAATCGTAAAATCCTCGTAAACGAAGAATTTATTATCTTTATTTACAGTACATGGGATGGGTAAGTCCACGGAGGCTTCCATGTCATTCCGCCATCTTGACAAACTATAACAGCAGAGAGGGTCAAAAAGTACTAGGCCAACGCGTTTCCACAATGCGTTTTCGTTCAGAGCCGGCATGACGTGACTGAAAGCAGCAGAAGCGGAGGAGCAGAACAGTGAGAGACACTTCACTGCCCCGGCAAGTTTAAAAGGCTGCATTGCAAATCCTTGTCGCCAGAAAAGTCCAAAAATAGATTGTAAAAGGAAACGTGACCGGAGATTACAAACATTTATAGTTAAAAGTTGATGTTGATATCTAATGGACGTAGGCTACTTCATAAAATATAACAAATAAAGAAGGCTTAACTACTTTTTACAATAGTTCATGTTTTTCACAGTCAGTAATTCATTCTGTAATATTTGTTTATTCGTTGTGTCAGGTTAGCCTGGGTTTCCCCATTCTGACTTGCCGCAGTGCGATTTTATTCGCGCTGATACCATGAACCAAATTTTCCCCTGAAATAGGGAACCAATCAAAGAACGGGGAGGGAGCACAGGCGCATTTGATAGACATTCGTAGCACCCAATAATACGGCTCTGGGCATTCGTAAACCACGCCTCAAATACAAGAAATTGAACATGTGGTTTCCAGACCACGTTTCATTTCAATGATACGTGGTCCGCCGTTAGCCAGGCTAGTGTCAGGTTGCTGTTTGTTTGAAATAACAAACCTGTTCACGCGAAGGAACACTCGACGAAGTGTCAATCCTGTCATAGCTTTTTGGCACATAACAGCTACCATAGATGCAACGTGTATTGCGCTGGAGAGCACAATTCGTCTGAATGCAAAATACATTTTTACCGCTAGATAGCGGCAATTGCTACACATCGTCCCTTTAAACATTATGAGAAGTGCACTAGCCAGATGGGATTTAAACTTTGTCGACTGAAGACCAAAATTTGGTTTGGTTGGAAGATGAAAAACGTAAAAACACAATGTTCTCTCACCATTCCTGACTTCTAACACGCACTCGCCACGTTCACAGTGATCTTGAGGCTTTCAGAGCAAAAAAAATTAATCTGCTGATCTCCGTCGGTTTTTATGTGGTCTCCTTTCACTTTCATGTGTAAATTGCACAGGCTTGTTTCATTCATTACATCGAAAGATCTGAAAAAGCCCATATATTTTCCTGCCTAGACCCTACCCTTGAAGAAATCGGGACAGAAGTGGTTGAAAGTGGACAAAAGAGACAGTGCCTTTATCACCCATTGGAATACCAAAGGAGAATTTTGAGACATTTCACTCACAGTTCACTCCAAAAAACAAATGGACCATAAAAATATCATAAAGGCACTCATATGACTCGTGCACTACCCAAGTAGCTTTGTTTGAGGCACAGAACAACATTTAAATACTTTTAAATGACCTCTAAAGACAAATTTTAACCATGGAATGACTTCTAAAAACAATTTCAAACCTGGAATGATTTATAAAGACAATTTTTAACCATGGACACAAATAAGATTTCAGAGTTTTGGCGAAGGAGAAGACTGTCACATTACAGTCACTATGAACTGTTGTTGTAAAAGGATCTACAAGAATATTCTTCAAAAGAAAAAAAAATCCATTTTGAGTTTCCACAACTAGAGCAAGTAAATCATTTTGGGGTGAACTATTTGTTTAAAGGGTTAGTTCACCCAAAAATGAAAATTCTGTCAGTATTTACTCACCCTCATGTTGTTCCAACCCCGTAAGACCTTCGTTCATCTTCGGAACACAAATTAAGATATTTAAGATATTAAGATCACTCCTGCATACAGTCCATAGGCTTCTTGAGGGACTGGCTCTTGCTTTCCCCGAAAAGTCATTAAAGACATCGTTAAAATAGTCCAAGTGACTACAGGGGCTCAATCTTAAGTTTATCAAACGACGAGAACACTTTTGTGCGCAAAAAAACAACAAAAATGACGACTTTATTTCAACTATTCACTTCCTTCTCCATGAGCCTGTAAGTCAGTTAACGTAGTGTGATTGCGTAGAGCTACGTCACACGTAGGCTCACTACTGGCCGACGCTGGTCATGTGTGTGATGCGGGTGACGCACAATAACAGAAGCTTACGCTATTAAACTAAACTCAGCAAAAAAAGAAACGTCCCTTTTTCAGGACTGTGTATTTCAACAATAATGTTATAAAAATCCAAATAACTTTACAGATCTTCATTGTAAAGGGTTTAAACAATGTTTTCCATGCATGTTCAATTTACCATAATCAATTAATTAACATGCACCTGTGGAATGGTCATTGAGACCTTTACAGCTTACAGAGAGTACACACTTAAGGTCACAGTTCTAAAAACGCAGGACACTAAAGAGACTTGTCTACCGACTGTGAAAAACACCCAAAGAAAGATGCCCAGGGTCCCTGCTCATCTGCGTGAACATGCATTAGGCATGCTGTAGGGAGGCATGAGGACTGCTGATGTGGCCAGGGCAATAAATTGCCATGTCCGCACTGTGAGACGCCTACGACAGCGCTACAGGGAGACAGGAAGGACAGCTGATCATCCTCGCAGTGGAAGACCACGTGTAACAACACCTGCACAGGATCGGTATATCCGAATATCACACCTGCGTGACAGGTACAGGATGGCCACAACAACTGCCCGAGTCACGCCAGGAACACACAATCCCTTCATCAGTGCTCAGACTGTCCGCAATAGGCTGAGAGAGGCTGGACTGAGGGCTTGTAGGCCTGTTGTAAGGCAGGTCCTTACCAGACATCACCAGCAACAACGCCGCCTATGGGCACACAACCACCTTCGCTGGACCAGACAGGAATGGCAAAAAGTGCTCTTCACTGATGAGTCACGGTTTTGTCTCACCAGGGGTGATGGACGGATTCGTGTTTATCGTCGAAGGAATGAGCGTTACACCGAGGCCTGTACTCTGGAGCGGGATCGATTTGGAGGTGGGGGGTCCGTCATGGTCTGGGGCGGTATGTCACATCACCATTGGACTGAGCTTGTTGTCATTGCAGGCAATCTCAATGCCTTGCGGTACAGGGAAGACATCCTCCTCCCTCATGTGGTACCCTTTATGCATGCTCATCCGGACATGATCCTCCAGCAGGACAATGCCACCAGCCATACTGCTCGTTCTGTGCGTGAGTTTCTGCATGACAGCAATGTCAGTGTTCTGCCATGGCCAGCGAAGGGCCCGGATCTCAATCCCATTGAGCATGTCTGGGACCTGTTGGATCGCAGGGTGAGGGCTAGGGCCATTCCCCCCAGAAATGTCCAGGAACTTGCAAGTGCCTTGGTGGAAGAGTGGGGTAACATCTCACAGCAAGAACTGACAAATCTGGTCCAGTCCATGAGGAGGAGATGCACTGCAGTACTTCAAGCAGCTGGTGGCCACACCAGATACTGGCTGGTACTTTTGATTTTGAGCCTCCCTTCATTCAGGGACAGATTATTCTCTTTCTGTTAGTCACATGTCTGTGAAACATTTTTAGTTTATGTCTTATGGTGTTGACTCTTTTAGTGTTCATACAAATATTTACACACATTAAGTTTACTGAAAGAAAAAAACAGTTGAAAGTCAGAGGACCTTTCTTTTTTTGCTGAGTTTAGTAACCTGACTCGCGCAGAGGGAGAAATAAACGAATAGTTGAAATAAAGTCGTTATTTTTGTTGTTGTTTTGCGCACAAAAGTGTTCTCGTCGTTTGATAAACTTAAGATTGAGCCCCTGTAGTCACTTGGACTATTTTAACGATGTCTTTAATGACTTTTCGAGGACAGCAAGAGCCAGTCCCTCAAGAAGCCTATGGACTGTATGCAAGAGCGATCTTAATATCTTAAATATCTTAATTTGTGTTCCGAAGATGAACGAAGGTCTTACGGGGTTGGAACAACATGAGGGTGAGTAAATACTGACAGAATTTTCATTTTTGGGTGAACTAACCCTTTAAGCCCTAAATGTGATGTTGACAAATTCTTCTCAGTCCACAGACATGCTTTAGAAAAAGTCTGGAGAACCACAAATACCGAGCTTGCTCGAACGCACTACATTGCTAGTTGCAGCATAAATGCGTCTCAATTTGCAAGACAATTTGGGAGGCAGCAGTTCACATACTGTGAAACCAAGGAAGCAAGTGAAAACATTTTAAAAGTGGGCCACTCTTTACAAATGCAAATGGCAGTAATGATAATGAGGACTTTGGCATCACATGAGACATTAAATGGCTCTCTAAGCTCAAAGCATGATGAAGCCATCTGTCACCAGAGACTCGTCGCAGATAAATGTGCTGATAAGATAGCAGAATGGAAACACGACTCGGACGAGAACAGAAGCGGCGGTGGAGTCCATTGACAGAGGCATGTCAACCAGCCGCACTGCTACAGGTTGATGCGCCGCTGAATGGTGCACTGTTTAAATCAGTCTGCTAATGAAGGCTGTTTATCATATGAAGGGCAAATGTGCACTGTAATCGAATGAATATATTCAAATTCTTTTAGAAAAGTTACTTACAAAATGTGGGACACTCTGGAGGAAATAATGCAAAAAGACAATGGTTATCATTTGGGATTTGTGTGTGAGATCTGCAAACCAGTGTTTTCACGCAACAAATCATGATTCATCAGTAAGTTTCATTAAAAATTTGATTACAAATGAATGATTTTGTTTTTAGGAACAACTGAAACCAAGTCACTGTTTGGGCTATAGACGTTCAGATTGGCATTTTTATCACCGAACCAAAAGATACCAAACCTATAAAGCAGGGATATGTTCACAACCTGATTGACCTGGCTTTTATGGTGTAGTGACACTAAGGCCCTGTTTACACGAGAACGCTCGTGGGTGAAAACGCAAAAATATTTTATCGGATGTGCCTTTCATTTACACGGCGACGTTGTTTTTGAGGCTTAAAAATGCAAAAAAGTGAAATCACCCTCCAGAGTGGAAATCTAAAAAACGCTCCACCGCCGCGTTCCCGTGTAAAGGGTAAAAACGCAAAAGTCTGCTTGACAGTGAAGGTTGTACGCAGGCGCGCAGACTTGGTGTTGTGGAAGTATGCACTCCTAGCCGCCTGAAGTGCATACTACATTGAATTTCACACACTTTTGCGTCACCATTTGCATGCGGATTTACCAAACAAAACGCTCGTCTAAACGCAGAATAAATAGTGATTTTGCGTTTTCTCTTCAGAATCGTTTCCGTGTAAACATAGCCTAAAGGGTGCCATGTGCGTAGTTAGGGTGACCAACTGTCCTGTTTTCCCAGGACATGTCCTGTTTTCATATAACAATATAACAATTTTCTATCCATACAGAGGAGGCATAACCTACTTTAAATGTATTGAAATTAATAAGGTATCTTTGAGTAAACTTCGAGTATCATTTGAGTTAGCCCATGTGTTTGCTGGGCCGAGTGTCCTGGTTTTTGGTAGAATTATAGCGTACTATTTCGACGAAATGTCATATGGCGTCACCTATATGATGCCAAAGGATGAGAACAGGCTTGCATAGCCTACATATGATGGTATTTTGACCAGCTGAGAACTTGTGAAGAGCTTATAAAATCAAAACAGTGGCAGGAATGTCTCCATCACCCACAAATTAAGATCTGCTGTGAGGAGATGTGGTTCTGATACCTGTACCGAACTGTGATCTCAACTATGACGAGAAAAAAAAAAAAAAAAAAACAGTGTGTTTGAGCATTCTGGCCTTTTTAGGGTCTCGTCTTCCTGTTTTTGGTTTGTTAACATGTCTTTGGTACGTGTTGGCGTTCATATTTCATTGGAACCGCATTAGAGTTCATTTGGAAGCAGACCGAGACCCATCCTTTTTTTAGCGATCTCGGTCCACTTGTTTGGTGCACAGCAGGGTTCACACTAACAGAGCAATCGCACCAGGGTTCTTTTTATTCCACCCAAACATGCCAAGTGTGAACACACCCTTAGAGTCTATGATTGGATCATTGTTGCAGTGATTATGTTTCTTGCATTTTGTATGTTTGGCAACAGTTCTTCTAACCCTATTTGATGGAGTGTGTAGCTTCTCATTTCTTAAAGAACCATGTAGGAGGAAAACAAATCATGACCATATTCTAGGAGGGCAATGATTCATCCGGCTCAAAACGTGAAAGAATGGTTGGGGGGAGCAAGTAGCATTATTTTCACTCACGAATTGGCACCTCTCCAAACCTTCATCAAAAAGAACGAATCTTTTCCCGAGTCAACTCGCTCATTTCATTCGTTGAATAAACCAAATGACACGAAAAAAGACTTGTTCATTTTGATAAACGAGTTCGAACAGGAGAGTCACGAACGTGCATCACAGAACAGAGCAAGGTGACCATTTGAACTTAAACTTTGTTCTTTTTTACGATTGTTTCACTTCATAAGACCCTTATTCATCGTCTGGAATCGTTTAAAGCCCTTTGAACAGTTTGCACTGAAACTGCCTTTTGGACCTTGAACTGTTTGGTTCACATTGAAGTCCATTATATGGAGAAAAATCCTGGAATGTTTTCATCAAAAACCTTAATTTGTTTTCGACTGAAGAAAGAATGACATGGTTATCTTGGATGACATGGGGGTGAGTAAATTATCAGCAAAAGGTTTTTTTTGTTTTTTTTAAGTGAACTACTACTTTAAATTCATTGAAAGTATTTGGGATGTGCTGGATGAGACTTTACAGGGTCTGTAATCTGGATCTGTATTAAAATTGTTTATTGCATTTAAACATGTTTTGAGGATGGCATACTTACAATTGGAATTTGCATCTTTTCAGGTGAGAATGCGTTTTTAGAAAACGTGTTTTCTAAGTGTGACGAAAGGAAAAGGTGTGCAGAAAAGGCTTAATAAGGACATTGTTTGGGTCCGATTTATGCAAATTACTGACCTTAAGTTGGCACAAAGTCACTCATTTAGAATACTCAAAATTCTTTAATGTTCGAACATGTGCATGCACAAGTTTTCATGAGAAGTTCTCCGGTGCGTATAAATACAGATAATGTTTAGTGAATGAGAGCCATTTTCTCAATCTGTATTCTGTCTTGTTTTCCAGTGAAAACATCAAAATTGTTTTAAGCATGGAATAATTTGTTAGAATTATGTAAAAACAAGAAAAAACTCCTCCCTAAAAGGTTTAAAAAAATAATAATTAGGAATAAATTTTATGAAAACAAATGTTAATATGCCATTTCCCTTTTACAGTATACATAGTTAAGGATGTTTATTGTTTCTTTTAAAAAAAAGCCAAATAAACTGTGAATGTTTGAAATTATCATTTTTTTGTGCTCTATACAGTTTAATCATGCACAATAAAATCATTTGAATAAAACACCACTTCCATAAATCCCATTATGAATCTGATCATGTAAAAAAACAAAGTTTCAAAAACCTTAAAACGTGCATTGCATTAGCCTGCCAATTATTTAAAAGCTCTTAACCATCAGATGATGTTAACTGTACAGTAAATAACTCTTTTAATAGCATTCGGTGTAGATAATGGATTACAGTCCTTTTTCTCCGGGTTATCGATTACAGCTTAGACTCGCCTGCTCTCAAAGCCCTGGAGTGCACTAATGAATAATGACTTCAATTAAGGTTGTCTAATAATCCAACGTCCCCGGCTGGATAAAATTATCCGTCTTAGGAAGCATCAAACATGCCACAACATGGAACTACAATACTACACCAGACCAACAAGATGCTAGAAAAAAAATTGATTACTCAGTAGTTTTAATTAAACAAAATGTCCCATTCATCTCTACACCTTAATTACATAATGCACACTTCTTTATCATATTACATAGGCCTACTGCTTTTTTTTTTTTTTTTGGATTGAGATCAACCAATACAAGCAATTTTTCCACCCAAGACAATGTGATGATAACTACTGTAACTATACCACCATGACATGTTCACTATGCTGCCACTATTTTAAGCAATGACAAAAAACAGAAGTGGGCATTCAACCAAGAGAATCTGGAGTAAATATTATAAGTTAGTTCAGCATTTCAGTTCAGAAATTGTGTGTACATCCTATTTGCTATCATTAAATTGCTTGGTATGTCAACCATTGAAAGAAAACCCCATATCGGCCAACCATTAGTGCACAAATAAATATAATAATAGATGACATTTACATGGCCTTTTGCACAACCTCCCTTGTTTATTACCCGGGATGTTAATTACCCGAACGACTAAACACTCACACACACACCAGGTGGGTAAATTTTAAGCCAACGGGTAACCTTTCAAGGAAGGAATGAAATGTCAGTATCTCTGCAGCAAAACAAAGAGATTGTGCAAACATTTTCAGGTGATGTGACAGGAACAATTATGACGTAAAGGTTAGCACTCACTTTGTATGAGTAGGGCATTTTGCTCAGGTCTATCCCATCCTTCACCAGCTTATCCCTTATCATTATCTTCAGCTTGAGTTTAGGATACACCACCGGCTCCTTGTGGTTCTCTAGAGCTTTGATTTCATTGGAGAGTCCAATCCTGGGACTGTCCCAGGTAGAATTGACCCATGACTTGGTGCATTTCTGTTTGCACTCACTAATTTGAGGCGTGTTCGGGTATGTGCCATGTGGAAGGGGTTCCAGTGTGAAATACAGTCCTGGAGCCACCTTCTTGTCCTCATCTCGGAGTCTCTCCACGGCCCGGAGGACCTTTTCCCGGTGGTGTGGTGTGAAGACACCGATGGCATCCAGGTCAGGGTCTCCTATCTGTTTGCACACCTCCAGGTCATCATACCCATTATCAACAAAGGATTCCACATACTGACACAGCTGGAGGGTTTTCAGCCACTCATAGACGATAGTGGGTCCGTTGTTCATCATTCCCAAATCACTGGACATTCCCAAAGTCCATGTGATACATTCTTCATATCTTCAGTGCTGTATGTCAATCCAACATTTGTAAACAAGACTTTCCAGTGCTGAATTCACTATCAAAAGGCAGAAAAGGCGATTACATTCCCACAAACAGATGAAGAAATCCTAAATCTCATATACATATATGTAAACAAAGTTTAAAGTGCATCACATTTACCTCAATACCTTGATAACTTGCCCTGTCATATCGGACATTAAATGAATACAAGGTTTGGCATACGAAAATGGTGAAAATCCCGTCGTGAAAGTGTATATTTCATAACATATGCGATCTTCTTGGAGTCTCACGGCTTGTAAGTTGGTGATGGACGCTCGTTTCCTTTCAGCAGATTCACTTTGGACCTTAGAGCATCAGATCATCACTGTCTGAAACGCCGTTCGTATCCAGTGTCAGTGAGAGGCGCTTTTTTCCGCGCGACGGTTTCATTTCCATTGATCGGATCCTTAAATAAACATAGAAAAAGGAAAACAAAGGAGACGCGGCTGCTGCTGAGCACCCTTCCAGGCAGAGTGAGAGAGTTTAAGTAATTCAGCGGAGCGCTAGACGTCAAATTGAAGTTTCCCTCCCCTTGATGCGCCTTTCGTAGTTGCTCTGGTTGATTTTGGATCCCCCTGCAGGCCGTAGGCAAAACTGCAGCGCTATCAGAACATCAGTCCAACGGTGGAGGTCAAAGTTTAATGGATGACACAAAAAAGGCAGTTTTTATAGAACAGAACATTATCAGTCGCCCAATTTCGCCAAATGCTCTAATAGCCTATTAAGGAACACATAGGCAGATTTTGAGAGTTTTATCTGCAATTTTAAACACACATTTTATTGTTTAAATAGTCCGATGCTATTAGTATTTATTTATTTTTTACTCGGATGTCATGGAAGTCATGGAAGCAATTTGAGTTTGAACAAAAGGAGTTTGTTATTTTTTTTAATTTTTACTTAATCAATGATATAACACAAACTATATATATATATATATATATACATATAGACACTATATACATATACTGTATATATACACACACACATTTGTGTTAGATGCAAATAATCACGATAGATAGATAGATAGATAGATAGATAGATAGATAGATAGATAGATAGATAGATAGATAGATAGATAGATAGAGATATATATAAAGTTTATATTTCTATTCTATACATTTATTTCTTATATGTATTTTAAAGGCGTAAAAAATATATGTGTAATCAACTAGTTTTAAAACTCTGACATCTAGTGGCCAGAGTATGCAAAATGAAGTGTGGAATCAAAACGGCAAAAATAAATCTTTCTATTACATTTATTTTCCATTGCACAGTTATGTCTATAAACATATTTCCTAAATTGTTATGTGGCAGCAGATTAAGACAAACATTCATGTGAAAGTCTGAATAATAAAACTGTACAAGAAGTCGGCTATGACGAGAGAACCTCATGGAGAATCAAACCCAAGAACTCCTAGAACCGAACCTTTTCAAGGATAGTGCTTCAGCAGTTCACCAAGGCATGTTCAAATGATGTTCATGGAAACTCAAAGAACACTGCTGTGAGAAAAAAAAAATATATAAAAAAATATCTTGCCTTCATAATAACCAATTAAACTGGCAGGACTAAATAATAAAAAGCCAAAATATAATGTATGGATGTTTCAAGTTTGTAAACACGATATCATGCTGCCTTTTTGTGCAAGAGAAATCAGACGGTACAGAGATGGCCAATGACATCAGATTCTTTAGGTCGTCTTTCCTTCTTTAAGCAGATGGCTCACCATAAAAGGTTTCATGTTTGATTCAGTGAGAATTTGTACATAACCAGTTTATTTAGTATCTTAAAATGTGCCCTTTCATTCCAAATAATATAAAAAAAGTAATATTTTTTTTAAATATCTGAAATTATATATATATATATATATATATATATATATATATATATATATGAAGAGTTCAGATGCAAAAGCCTCTAAGTGCCATTTGAAATTTTCTTCTAGAATGATTTTTATCAAGCTTGTATATTTAAGTTCAGTGATTTCACTTAAATGGCAATGATAATTACCTATTAATCGTTATTTAAATGAAATTACTGAAGTTAAATATACAAGTTTGATAAAAATCATCATTAAAGAAGAAAATTTCAAATGGCATTTAGAGGCTTTTGCATCTGAACTCTTCATATCAAATGTATATATATGCGTGTGTGTGTGTATTTATATATGTATCCTATATACACACATTTGATATATATATATATATATATATATATATATATATATATATATATATACACACACACACACACACACACACACACATTTGAGATATAAATATATCAAATGTATAAATATATTAGAATATCATTAAACTGGCAATGAGGACAAATCTGAGAGTGTGAGCCACCTCATTTCCACTTATCATCTATCTTAGTTTGGTCCTTCTTGAAGAAAATAAAGAACAATACCAACTACAAAACTATTAATAATAAATTGACTCGGATGTCATTATAATGTAGCGCAAGACCACACAACCGCTCATAGCAAAGAAAAATATATGAAGCAGAGAAGCTGGATTAGATTTTCAGTTGGTCAACATTGAAAATGTCTATTTTGGTAGATATTTACAAAAACACCATGGCAACAGAAGGAGTGGTTTGCCATATACAGTATGTGTGTGTGTGTGTGTGTGTGTGTGTGTGTGTCATGACACTTATGTTTTAAATTATAAGGAACATTCTCTCTTCTCAGTGAGAAAAACTTCCACAGCAAAGCAACTCTTTGGGGTCTAGTCGGATCACTTTGACTGCGTCGTCAGCACTCTCAAGTTTGTCTTCAGAAGTATTCATATTTACAACATTTGGCAGCAATGTGACAATAACAAAACAGAAGGAAAATCACAAGCGTCGACAGATTTGACGGACGCCCCGAATTCAACACAAATAGCAGCGATTTCTTGCACCTCATAAATAAGAAAACACACTTAAAGAAAACATATGCTTTCAAATATATTGGATCTTTAGTTTATATATAAACGTGATCATACACATACTCTTGCATACGTGTATGCTCACGAACACACACACGTATACGCACACGAGTCGAGGTTAGCATATATTCATGGGTCGCAAAGCAAAGGCAGAAGGTAACCCCCTCTCACGTCCGAGGGGTGCTGCTGATCGAGTATGGAGTTGCATTGAACATTTAGTGGTCACTTCCACTGCAGCAACAAACACAGAGATCGATATATTCACCTCTCTGTGAGGATGACAAACTCATGCATTAGTCCATCCAAAAGGCTTCTTAGAAAACACACGGATACTTCGGATGATGAGGTCACCCGGTACTGTACTGAGTCCCCCATATACGCCGTGAGACTCCTTGCATCGTGGGAAATGGGGAAGAGGAACCTGTTTTTGCATATGAAGATTCAGTACTCTCGTCCGGAGGAGGGTTTCTGACATGTCAATCATCACAAGGCACATAATTCAAGATCATGCCTCACACTTCCCGACTCTCCTTCGCGACAAAAATAACCCGCTCCTTTAGAACAAAAATAATCGACGCTCTTCATAACCAGCAAACGTTCAGCAGTTATTCACACAGGTAAACGGTTGAGAGCATGTCGGGGTCACATTTCACCACCAAAAAATCGGAAAAATACTAAATTAGACTTGGTTTACAGAAAATTAAGCATTTTTTGCACATTTTCATGACAATCCGCCATTTTTATTCTGTAGAGCAAAAAAATATTTCTGCAGTATGTGTTGTTTACATTTTTGCAATTGAAAACTATTTAGTCTGGGGTGAAATATGAGCCTGACATGTTTCTGTGATTCACCTAAGCATTCTTTACATTTATACATTTAAAAATGAACATCGTTCTCCAGTGTCAGCGTATAGTATACATCAAAGTCAGAGCTCTTCCCTAAAAGCTCTTTTGAGACCTGATCAGTGTAAACCAATACGTCCTTTAGACGAAAGAACCAACAATATGATGCATGATCAGATCAGCTTCACTGCCTGGGCCTGTCTGCAATTTCACATGGCAAAATAATCACATGATATGTGGTAAATACAGCAACTTCCAGCCCTTTAGAGGTGAAATTAAATGGTACTTCATCACACCTTATGTAAGACAATCCGGCCTTTTCCATAGCTAACATGATTACTGAGTGAATCTCAAGAAATCAAGGTTGCGTTTCACCCTAAAATCGAAATAAACGACAAAGAAGAACACACCTGCCTCCTAAAAATAGTATTTTGCGGTTGGAATAGTATAGGGTGAAGTATTTGTTTTCATGAGATTCACTCTACTTCGTAAAAACAAGAAAAAGCACTAATTTCCTAAATTAAATCACTAGACATGCAATCTGTTCTTGCTCTAGTGACAGATTATCAGAAGCATTAAGCTTGGCAATGCAGACGTTAGACCTCCTTCTGTCAGTTGTGTGTCCCTCTGACCCATTTCATTCACCTTAAATAATTTATTTTCCCAAAATGTCCCACAATCCTTTTTTGTAGTTTCTTTGCAGATAGAATGGCAGTGAAAATGACAGCGTGGCGGATGAAGGTATGAGACAGGGGGCGGCACCAGTGACGGACCCCCCTCTCCCAACTTCAAGACGAGATACACGGAGAGGAAAACTCAACTGCCACCGAGAGGGGAAGGAAATCCCGCCCTGATGCGTTTCGCCTGTCCCATTCCTTCCCCTCCTGTCTCCTCTTGTCTTTCCGCAGCTCCTCAGCTCGAGGCAATGCCGCGTGACGAGAGTGGCAGTCTCTGGACATCACAGAGAGAGAGAGAGAGAGAGATACGGGAAGAGAAGGAAGAAACGGAGGAGAGATGATGGATCTGCTGTCTTCACGGGAAGGTCCGCTGACTCCCTGCAGGGACCTCAGAGCTGGTACCATTTCTTGTCCTTGTATTTCAGCATTATCTGGTGAAGAAAGACGGATGGTTTACCCTCTATGAAACAAATTATCCAACACAAATATCGTTTGGCATCTCAAACCTACTTCTGCCAACCAACCTACTCAATATCAATACACAACCAAAGCAAATATCAGTCCCAGATTTTTGAGGCCTAAAATCTCTAGAAAAGGTGGTGATATCTTTTTTTGCAGTGAAAACCCACCAATAATCATGATGGATTTAGTTTCAGTGACAGTGAGAGTACAATTACGTTACCACTTAACTACTCAAATCGTGGTTCTGGTCTCATAATTACATAAATAATTAAAATTGAAATCTTTTTAAAATAACAAATTAAAAAAAGAAAAAAAAAAGCCTCCCAAATACATAGCAATTAATGGTTAAATGACTCACTGTACTTGGACGTGGCTGTGGTTACAAGACGATATAAATACTGTTCGTTTTCTCACACAAACTGCTCGTTTCGTGTCTTAGGCCATCAATGTGTACTTACATTTACGAGTCATTAAATCATGTTTAATTTGGACTTCTCTGTGCATGCTCTTTGAGGTGGTGACCATAGACCTCCATTATATGACTGATAGACAACAACGGTTTGACCTAAATATATCAAAATTGAAAATACTGTGGAAACAAAGACACCTACATCTTGGATGCCCTTGAGGTAAGCTATAACATATCAAAAATTAATTTCAAAGTGAACTATCCCTTTAATAGTTTTACACATTAAACAAATATGCATCACAAGAAATTGTATTTTATGTCAAAGAGAAATGTATATAAAATGTAAATATACTAATCAATTGAATAAATACTAATACTTACTAATGCTACTTGATAAATATATATGTAACCTTTGATTAAAGTTAAGAAAACGTGACTGTGAACATGGGAATTTGCCTTTCCCATGGCAAATTCCTTTCCCATTGATTTCCCATGGTACTTATCATTATGACTTTTTGTTATTATGGGTACATCTATGCATAAATTAACCATGTGGCATGAAAGTTGATTAACATTTTATGTAAAATATGCAGTACTGTTTAATGGGGATATAAACTCTACCAAACTGCAGGAATGACACAGCTGTCATGCAGCTTTTGGAAAGGAACAGGTTTAAATGGCAGTAGGAAAGTTTACGTCGTGAAGAATGATTGGGAGATATCATTTCAATATTAAATATTACCCAATCTGTCGCTAAAATGAGCCTTATGACAGAAATGTTCTTTCCTTTTAACACACTTGTATAAAACCAGGTGTCCTTGGTGCTTGGCATAGGTGAAAACCATGACTGAATTCACTGCAATGCAGTGGCAGGTAATATTTTAGCTAATATTGCTTTCCCCCCTTTCAGGTTAACATTTTTTTTTGCATAACAATTGCTGAAACAAGACAAAAAAAAATGCAAGCTTGCTTAATTTTGCATGCAATTTGCATGTTGATCATCTCACATCATGTGCATGTTTGGAGAAGGAGTCTGCGCTGGACATCATGGCTGCTGTCCTCTCCTCCAGCTCGCCTAGTTTCTGCCCTCTCTCATCCAGAGCTATCCTTGCCCGTGCCAACTCTCCCACCACACCGGACGCGGCCCCCTTCATGCCCTCCATGCCACCTGGACCTGGGATGTGCTGCGCCAGGCTGCGTGAAGCCTTCCCAGCAGTCACCTCTCCAACTGCAGACCAGAACAAAACGAGAGATCTTGAAACTAGGCAAATATATAACAAACAACAAAATTGTCAAATTGTCATTTTGCGTCATCAGAGGATTTTTTGGCCAGAGGCTAAAGACTACAGTCAGTAGTCGAGGCTGTCCCGCATGTTCTCAACCCGCCCATAGATGGTGGATCTCACTCACAGAAAGAACATATAGTGTCAGCCATCTTTTTTTGGAAGCTAAGCTAGCAGGCTCTTGTTCTGTGAAGAAAGCTGAGTAGTAGGGGTTACCATCCTCTTTTTCCGGGCGTCAAGATCGTAAAATATCCTGGATTCAGCTTTTGCTTCCTGCAGTCGCCATGCATTGTTTACATGCACAGCTTTTGTTTCAATCTAACTGAAATCATTCCGATTGGTGAATCTGAATGTAGTGTATAAATATGAACGCTAAACAGGTGATCGGTCGATGTGCATTTTAACATTGCAAAGAAAATTCCCGCTCCTCCGTGAGAGATACGAGACCGGTGCGTCTCACAGGTGTCTCTCATCGGTAATCACGCCACCGGCCTCGTGTCGTTCTCCCGCGGCCCTCACTCGTCCCGCTCGCCACAGTAAACATGATGAATGGCGACTGTAGAACACAAAAGCCGAATCCCGGATATTTTGGGCGATCTCAAAACACATCGGGCAGACTCATCACGGAGACTCACTTGTTGCCTAGACTTGTTGTTTAACTACTGCGCTCTGTTACCGGTAGGTGTGGCTTCCTAGGGCAGCGAAGCAAGTGCATTCTGGGAGTTGTTGTCTTTCATCCACATACATTTCTTCAACATAAATGACCCATTTTAAATACACATTCATCTTTCCAGAGGTGTAGTGTCCAAAGTTTGATTGAAAATAGACATGGATATTGGACAAAATGAACATATGAATGAAAACAGTATAGATATCAGCCACAATAATTGTCAAGACTCAGAATTTTTACATTAGAGTGTTTCTTCTATTTAGTGATTTAAGAAACATTGATAGCATATTGTAGGTGTAAATGACAGATTAATACTTACAAAGGTCCTCTCTGTCCAAGGACTGAGCACCGCCTCCAAATAAGCCCTTGAAGAACCCTCTGTTCGGGGCCTCTGGTGTCTCCACTGGGGTAAACAGCTCTCCAAGCATCTCCTGCAAAAATGAGCACCTCAAAATAAATGGATATGAAGACTGATGTAATACAACTTATGTCTGAGTCTTTAAAGGCACTGTGAATAAAACCACTTTTAAAGGGATAGTTCACTTTGAAATGAATTTTTGATATGTTTTAGCTTATTTCGAGGGCAACCAAGATGTAGGTGTCTTTGTTTCCGCAGTATTTTCAATTTTGATATTTAAGGTCAAACCGTTCTTGTCTGTCAGTCATATAATGCATGTCTTTGGTCACCACCTCAAAGAGCATGCACAGAGAAGTCCAAATTAAACATGATTTAATGACTCGTAAATGTAAGTACACATCGAAGACCTAAGACACGAAACGAGCGGTTTGTGTGAGAAAAAGAACAGTATTTATATCGCTTGTACCTCTTGTAACCACAGCCACGTCCAAGTGATCTGAGGGTGCGGGTGCTTTGGTCTGCGCAAGCGCCGGAAATTGCCGAAAGTAATCCCTTGCGAGTTTGTGGAGAAAAAATTAGCGTTGTCTGTTGATATATCGAAATCGTCTTCCATTGCGATTTCCTGTATATCTAAATATGTTTAGATCTTTACAGTGAAGGGTAACACTTCCGAAATCTCTGTGTAAACAATGAGTGAACCTACACGCATGAGAGATTACTTCCGGCGCTCGTGCAGACCGACGCGTCCGCGCCCTCAGATCACTTGGACGTGGATGTGGTTGTGGTTACAAGAGGTAAAAACGATATAAATACTGTTCGTTTTCTCACACAAACCGCTCGTTTCGTGTCTTAGGCCATCAATGTGTACTTACATTTATGAGTCATTAAATCATGTTTAATTTGGACTTCTCTGTGCATGCTCTTTGAGGTGGTGACCATATACCTCCATTATATGACTGGCAGACAAGAACGGTTTGACCTAAAAATATCAAAATTGAAAATGCTGTGGAAACAAAGACACCTACATCTTGGATGCCCTTGAGGTAAGCTAAAACATACCAAAAATGTATTTCCCTAATCATAACCCTTTAAGGTGTTTTGTTTCCTGGAAGTATTTTTCACATTAATTTTCTACATTCTTCAATAAAGACAAGCCATGAGCCACTCCAAGATTAATCACATTTCAAACTTTGATTAAAAGCAAAAAAAGACTTTGAAAAATCAGAAACAAGACAGACTGTGTGTATATAGTCTTTATGAAGGAATTCGGCTATCCTTCTTAGAGCATATCAAATCTTTGCTGTTGTATGAAGTCTCCATTAACTGATTGACTGTCTACACTGCAATACTATTCTTTTCTTATTATAGTATTATTATTGTATTATTGTGGGGTTTTGTTTGCTTAATTATTTGATTGATTGTTGTTCTGAAAATGCAATAAATAAATCATTGATAACACCATGGTAAAACTTTTGACCTATTCATTATAAATAATATTATTATATGTCATTACAATAAAAAAATTAAAAAAAACACAGAACAACCTATTTCATTCACAATGCTTCATGGTAACATCAACGTCTTTGGTAATCTGCGAGACGATTATCATTTTTGAGCAAAATAACTGTGATCAGTTTAACAATGATCATGCAGATCATGAATTAAAAGGTTTATATGTTGTCGCTAAAATGGGATTTTAATAGGGCATAGAACATCCTGCACAAATAAAACAATCATGGGCACGTTCTGACCTGCAGGTTATCACAGGTTTCCTGGCTATAGGTGATTCTTTGGATCTCAGTGGGCGATGTGAGGTACATGGCCTGGCCTTGGTTTGAGAAACAGAAGGTTCTGGCTATCCTCATGTCCGTCAGAGGAAGGTAGTTCACATCCAGCAGTGGCCGGAGGCTGGGCAAACTGAAAACAGATGGTTGACATGTTTAGGAAGAAGAAACAAAGAGGAAAAGAAGATTCAGTAGCATTGAATGTGAGGTCTTTCGCATTACCTGAGGGTCATGATGTGGCCATTGGCACAGAAACAGGCCAAGCCGACCCCCGAGGTCATCGTCACCACATCAGCTCGAAGCACGAAGGAGGCCTCAGTGATGTTGTGCTCGTAGATGAAGTTTTGGGAGGGCAGCGCCACCACCTTAGCCTGTTTCTCTGAGCAAACCACAATGTACTGACAGTCCTGGTTCTCCTGAGATGAAGGAGGAGAGGTGGGCCGGCGTCTCCGTGGCGGTTCTCTCTCTTCCTCAGGGGCGTTGGGCTCATACCAGGGCTCATAAACGTGGGGCAGAAGGGTCCCGCTGGCATCCAGCTGGGCCATGCGCAGAATGCCTCCTTTCAAGCGCACTACTGAACCTGTGATGGCAGAAAGCGGCAAACCAAAGAGTGTCTTTTTCCATCAATAGTGATTATCACTATGTGAAAAAAGCAGATGGAATTTCAAAATAGTCACTAAAGTGGAATTTACAGTGTAATGTGGAATGTCACGGAATCTGGCAAAATTTGGATGAATAAATCAAAAGTAAGACAGTTAACTTAATCAAAATCACAATATGGACTAGTGTCTGTGAATATTAAAGTGCAAAATGACACCTATTTAAATATCAAAAAAATTAAACATTAAAAATAAATATAAATATAAAAAAAATAAAAGGGAAAAAGATTCCTCATGTATGTTTTAGGGTATGAATGTGAGGATGAATGTATAAACATGTAGAGTCTATGTAGATTTGGGTCTGTAAATTGTATTTCTTTTTAAATAAAGATGCAACAGCTATTTAAATATATATTCTGTCTCTCTGTGTGAATTAGTGCAGTTTTGTCTACTACACGTTTTCACCATTTCATTTGATAAAACTTTCGCAAGATACACACATAAACTCGAAGGTCTTCTCTAAAAACCGCCAAAATTAAAATGTGGTTTAACCAATACTAACAATAATACAGTTTTTTAATTAAAACATTGTTTTTTAAGGAATAACCCAATTTTGCATTCCATGTTTTAATTTAAACGGTAAACCTCTGTTGTGCAAAACATTTATTTGTATTCATAAGTTTTATGAATTAATTTGACTTACCACAGTTTTTGATTTTTTTTAGGGCTGTCAAACGATTAATCGCGATTAATCGCATTCAAAAATAAAAGTGTGTGTTTACATAATATATGTGGGTGCACTGTGTATAATTATTTTGTATATATATAAATACACACACATGCATGTATATTTAAGAAAAAAATATTATTTATATATAAAATATTTATATTTATATATAATGTAAATTATATATAAATCTATATACAGGATATACATGAAAATATTTCTTAAATATATACAAGCATGTGTGTGTATTTATATATATAAAATAATTATACACAGTGCACCCACATATATAATGTAAACACAAACTTTTATTTTGGATGCGATTAATCGTTTGACAGCCCTATTTTTTATTTTTTTTTAATTATTAAATCAATAATGCAGAATGAATATAACCAAAATCAAACGGAAAACATCATAGGGCCCTATTAATAAAAGTTTAATAAACATGAAATTGTTAAAATTTGCATGAAGTAAACTGATTAGACATCCTTTTTTAATGGACGACAGAAAGTTTGAAACAAATGTTTTACATACAGATGTAAAGCAAGTCTTACCACAGAAAGAGACGGCCACAGGCTGTTGCATCCTCTGCTCTGGCGTGGAGGGCACACTGAGGGTGATGGCCATCATGCCACCCAATGAGGTGCCCACCCACAGGCTGGGCACTGCCAACGTCTCACTCTTCTTGGAAAGGGAGTCACAAAAGTATAAGGAGGACACAACCTCACGTGACTCTCTGTCGATGCTGGTCACACTGGAGCTGCGCGACCGGCTGAACGAGTTGTCTCTGGCATCTGAGAACCATCAGGGACAAAAAGACAACAGAAGCGGACAATTAACATGACGCTATCAAGTAAAATCAAGCCTGAACCACCTCAGGACACCTGAAACCAAACACAGTTCATTCAGTATATAGAGGATATTCTTAAAGATGTGTTTTAAGTGCAGCATTAATATATTCTTTACATTCCAGTTATAAGTAGTGAGGAATGAGTAAAACATACAGGTACTGGACACAAACCGTCGCAATGAAATCACACATTTCCACAAATCTAGCAGTCACCAGCTACAGAACATTGTTTTGTGGTTTCATTTGACTCTCAGATGCATTCAGATAAATTTCTGGCAAACCATAACAGTTTAGCAAAATCTAAAAGCAATGAATCTTACCAAAACTGACAAGAACAGGTCTGTCTCATGTTTCACCCCCAAATGATTTTGAAATTATGAATAATTATACATAACAGCAGAGTTTGTTGTACTGCATATATTCTAACTTTAATCATGAAAGAATCATAAGATTTTCTTCTTTTGAATTTGCGATGAAACATGAGTCTAATTGGTTGTAAGATTCACTGGTAAAATGTCTGCAATTGGTTAGCAAATCACACAATAACAGCTCATAAAAGTCACTAGCTAAACAAAGACAGAGAAGTTGGTAATATTTTATTTGAAGGGGTGTGCATAAGACTGACATGACAGCCTCATAATCATATGACATATGTTATGAAAATGAAGTAAGGTTTATGCAACTGTCATTAAGTGTCATTCGCTCAATAATGACATTTTGAATGCAAATATGACATTGTTTATCTTGACATAAACCAATACATCATAACCTGTCAGTGTCTTTGTCAGGACACCTTGACATAAAATTAAGTTAAACTGTCATGTGGTTGGCTTTGACATTGAGGCCATTATAACTGCGTCATGAATATTTTTCGTGACCTCAACTACAGTGGTGCACATTGAATTTGTCATTAAAAAGTTATAATGGCTTCATAACAGCCAATGTCAAAACCAACCACCTGACAGTTTAATGTAATGCTAACCAATAAAGCTAGGTGGTTTCTTAAGTTTGATAATTAATCTGCTATGTCATGTTTATGACAGGTTGTGTTGTCTTAGTAATGTCAAGTTGTCATGACAAAGACACTGACAGGTTATGATGTATTGGTTTATGTCAAGACAATGTCATATTTGCATTAAAAATGTCATTAACTGAGCGAATGACAGTTGTCACAAACATGCATATGTCATGTCATGATTATGAAGGTGCCATGTTAGTCTTATGCACACCCCTTCAAGTAAAGTGTTACCAAGAAGTTAATACGACACAAGTTATTGCTGGTCTGATCATTGTAGACTACCAGCTGAAAAATATAAAGTGTACGGACTCGTCATTAGGAATCGGAGGATTACACAGCGAATGTGACCAGTATAATGAGGTCAAAAGCCATAATCGACTTTGTTTCGGGATGATGAAAGAATTTGTTATGCAACTTGTGTGTTGCACTAAGAATATTAAACCTTAATCTGTAATCAGTTTAAAATAAAACTGTGAAAAAAAGGTGAGGAATTAAACATTAGTTGCACAACAGACAAACTGCACACGGTAAGCTCCAGTGAGTTAGTATATGAGCCAGTCCAAATCAGGTCAAGTCATCCAGTAACTGGGCCACTCACTGAGGTCACATAGTGAGGTCTCACGGAAAGACGCGGCGTGTTTCCTCTTCATTTCCTTCACACAACTCTGTTGTTTCTTAATAGGGAGAGAGCAGTGACGGCGTACCCTCCTATCTACATGCAGAACAGTAAGCGTAAAGTTTAACTATCTAGCTCGAGCATAAATTGCACTTAAATTCATTTGTACCAACATTCATGCAAGTCTACAATCTGGATATCTGGAGTTCCAGCTATCTTATTGATTAGCAGACCAGATGGTGATGGATTCTTGCATGGAGATAGTCTATGTAGACTATTGACTATAATAATTTGGATGATATAGTTAGGGGTTGCACAGACTAGTTGACTTTAATGCTCTGCCATGACGCTTTAAGTTTGATGTTGACTAGTCGCTGATCATTAATGGCCTATTAAAGGGCGCAACAGGATAAGAAATCTTTGAAGTTCACTTTTACGCTCCGTTTCCAACAGTAAAAATGACAAATATATTTATACTCTGAGAGCGCGCCACAAGATATGTTTGATTATATATAGAGTTTGAGTTACTGACCTCGGGAAAGAGGTATAGGGTTCCTATGTGTAAATATATTAGGTACAAGCGCTCATTTATACCTCTCTCAATTAAGCTCATAAATGACCAGTGATGTATATGTGATTTTGTATTTATTAATGTATGGTTTATCAGTGAAAATATTATGTACAATTTGCAACTGATGATTTGCTCTTTTTGCACAGGTCTCTGAGAAGCCACAAAGCTTTTTTATGTATTTATTTGTATTGAACTGTTTCTGTGTTTTTGTCTTGTCGTAATCCTCATGCAGCAATTTCTCTTGATCCAAAGACTAATTTCTCCGGTGGGAGACAAATAAAGATACTCTGACTCTGATTATACCATCCGGATGCTCAAAATTGAACGGGTGAACGCACATTTTAAACAGCTTATTGTACATGTAAGTTAATCGCTGAATGGGCTGCTGCATTGCAACACACACACATAAAGACAGTAGCTCACACCACACGTACACCGAATCATTCAGTAGCACAGAAATGTATTGTCAACACTGAAAAGTTCTAGCATATATTTCTTAGTAACTCAAGCTTCACTATTAGAAGAGCGAGACGATGCCAGGTATATTTAATTAAAACGCAATCACTCACTCATTAATGCATTCATATACATGAAATCTTTACTGTGCTACTTCATTTGAATCTGATTTAGAACGATCAGAAATCTGTGAGAAATGTAAAGACAAAAGAATTGATAAGGATAAGCCGTTTTGTAGGAGCAATAGCCTTATGGGCAGCGCTGTGTCAATATGCCATTGCTGTGCACAAGGCAACCCGCATTCAAGTCTCAGCTCCAGGTTTATTTGTTCTTTTCCAGGATTATTATGACAGCATTATTCCTCACAGTGCAACAAGACAAGGTAAAGGTTAGATTTGTGATAAACTGGATGTTTTATCCAGCTGATGTGGGTGTTTTCATGTTGCCTCAACATTAGCGTATGAATAGCGCGTGCTCTTAGTGGGCGGGGTCACATTAACACGTCATACGCTATAATTAGGTGAAAGGAAAAAGACTGACATCTCTCTTTTCATACAGATTATATCAACTGAGAATAGTTGCTTTTTTATATAAATTACTTCATTTAAAGGTGCCATCTGGAACTAAAAATTTAAAAATATTCCATATTCCATACCAGATGGGGGCAGTATACCTCCAGAAAATGCGTGTGCCGCGGCCGCGCGCACTCTCACGTCTTCAAACAACACAAGCGAGCACTGTTTTGCTCTCTTTCTCCGCATATTATTCAAATCATTTGACACGATAGTAAAAGGTCGGAAGACCGCAGTTTCACATGGAGCATTTGGAGATTTTTAGAGATCAGAGATTCAATGAACAACATCTCAACACTAAATGATGAAGACCGACTCATAGACACCTGTCTCAAAAACAAGCTGGTGCATTTCGACGATATGGGAAAATAAAAGCCTGCGGGCTATTATTTTAAGTTTACGGTTTTCGTTTTGTTCATATTACAGTTTTATTGTTCGTTTGAATTAATTTGACAGACAGCATTCGCTGATGTTGATCAACCTAGCGCCTTTCAGAGCTGCCAACTCTCACGAATTCACCGTGAGACACATGCAATTAACACTTAGCAAGCAGGTTAGTTAAGCTCTCAGATTCTGTCAATTTTTTTACGCAATTCAAAGAATAAATACTGTTTTGGCACTTGTACATGTTACATGACAGATCCCTAGCGCACGTGAACCGATCATCTCTACTAGCTAATGGTAAAAGCACACTAACAAGATACAGTATGCTACAACTTACCAAAATGTATTCCTCATGCATAATGTCGACCAATCATTTTTTTAACTCTTCCCTGAACTGAAATGTAGTAGTGGGCTTTTTCCACACGACTGACATCAGGTTCAAGTACACACATAAGCCGCGCGACTTACTCGTGTATTGCAGTTTGGCTGGTGGTAATGTTGCCCGCCCGCATACCGCCTCCCATGGCCGAAACTGGTATTACGACACCTGCCGGGCCGGGGCTAGTAATTTAGCATGCTAATTCAGGTTTATATCTCGGGAGCACTATAACTTGTCCGTTTTTTAATTACATCATTGCACTTATTTCTTCTCATTCTTTTGATGCGTGTAGCTCATTTTTTTTGGATATTTTTACCTCAATTATTACATATGGCACCTTTAAAAGAAGAGAATTTCAGCTTCATAAAGATAAATCTTTCGTGTCTCTGTGACAAGTATTTAATGAGTTATAGTTCATTTTTCGGATCATTTTTTGTGTTTCAGAAGTGAGCTCAAAGGGCACCCTGTTTATTTGATTTATTTTACAAAAACACAAGGTTTTGATGTTAATTAAGAGTGTACACAAAAAAAGAAGACCCTCTATAGTTTAGAATAATGTATTGATTTTATTTATATGACCATTAATGACTCAGTATTTTGCAGCTATGTGAAAAAAATGTCAACGCGGCGATGCGTTTCTGGTCCCCAGAGGGTTAATGAAGTCATCAGAGACGAGTCGACTAGACTTTCATCACATAAATTTCGACTTCTGAAGTCGTTCAACCCCTAGTCATTAGGGTTGAGAACACAGTATTAGTGCATACCGCTACTTCAAGAGCTTCCCTTTCAAACTGATGACAAGTGCTGCTTAAAAATAATGCCCAGTTTACACAAGCGTGGAAGACAATGATCACCTGCAAAAGATGCACAGCTACTCCTAGAAACTAAAGTGAGAGAACAAACGCTTACCATCTTTCTGATCAGCAATCATGTTAATTTTCCGGGATATCTTAGCTGGAAAAAAGAAAACATTGTTCTGAACATAAAATCGAAGCCGTTCATCTGGGAAATCATTGTTACTAAAATGTTAAACAATGATGAATCAACAGGTAAAAGAGGATAGAAATAAGCAGGTTAAGATTAAGTTGGAGGATCGTGATGTAGAATAAAGCCATGAGCCCATCAGCAGCCTTAAAAAGAGACATTGGTTTATTTATTATGTGTTACACTCAGAAGCAAATTGATCGTGCCCAGAAAATTGCATTGAGATTAGTGGCAATGAAACCAGCACCGATCCAGAGTCAGAACACCATGAGCCTCATTTCTCACTGACATTGCGTGTGTGTGTGTGTGTGTGTGTGTGTGTGTGTGTGTGTGTGTAATCACTCATATGTAGATCTATGATGTTCAGTAGAAATCTGTGAGCAAACATACGATTCAAAATCAGAGATATGTTAAAAGTCTAACATCATTTCCATTGCGGTGTATTTTACCCTTGAAACGCAGCAGAGCAGAGTAAAAGCCTGTAATGTTAAACAAGGTTAGAAAAAAAGCATTCCTGCAGGAGATTCAATTTTGATATTATGAGAATAAAAACCATTTTAAATCTCAAAACTGTTTAAAGTCAACATGTGCAGCATTTACAATCCATTTCAGTGGGGGGAAAAAAGAAATCACGCAAATATTTTCTCCTTAGAGTAACATAAGTACATTAAAGGAGCACTTCACCCATTTCAAAATTACTCTTTATTGAAAGTGGATCATATATGTAGTCAAAATGTAAAAGAATTTCTGAATTTGGTGCTCTCTTGACCGAGAAAATAACTGAAGGGCGCATTTGTATGTAAGACAACAACTCCCACAATGCACCGCATTGCACAGCTCCGCAAGCCACACCCACTAATCCGGAACAGCCCAAACAGAGAAATCACTCTTCCGTCTACAAGGCTAACGTTAGCTATCACCAGAGTTTGAAATTCATTTCACAAAATTTGTAGTTAGTTGGCTGTGGCGAGCAGGACGAGGGCGAGGGGCGTGACAGCGGTGCGAGGTCAGTGGCGTGAGTGATAACGAAAGACACCTGTGAGACACACCGGTCTCGAATCTCTCAGAGCAGCCGAAGCATAAAAGGAGGAGTGACGACGGCAGATCGAGAGACGAACAGGTTCTGTTTCTGTTGGGTGTAACGTTACAGCAGTCGTCAATAAGGGGCCACTGGCTTATACTTTCGTTTTGTATTTGTTCATTTTACTATTAAAATGTTTAAATGTTCGCCGGTTCCCGCCTCCTTTCCACAACAACAAACCCCATTAACGTTACATTGGCAAACTCATTAGTGAATTACTCCTCGTTTGTATTTATTTCTATATGGTGTGAATTACTGCATGATACCTGGATGTTTAGTCAGGCGAAACTATCACAACACAAACGTCCGTGTGTTCGTCTGATTCAGAGATTTCCTCCAGGAGAAATTGCCATCGTTGAAATTCTCTGCAGCAGACGGACTCTGTGTCCGTAGCGCATAGCGAGAGCACATGCACAGCAGTCCGCTCAGCTCGAGCCAGTCCGGGGTCCTTGACCGTGACAGGCAGCCGCCTCCGGTTCCTCCATGAGCCTCAGCTGCTCTAAACTATACTGCGGCTCGTAAAGATAGCCACGGACATCGGATTCGAGCAGCAGAACTTCAAAATCCTCTTCTTCAATATCATGTTTAGTTTCTTCCGTCATTGTCAATACTTCCTATCTCCACAGCGCTTGTTAGCTTAGCTTCAAAACAAGATGGCGGATATTGATTTCAGTTTCTGCAAGTGAAGTCCCACCCACTGATCTGTAATAGGCCTGTAGGGTGAGTGGGTCCAACAACCTGGAATAATAATGAGCTAATGTTTGTAGTCTATACACTTTTCAATGAAATGTGACTTCCTGCTTATTATGACGCAAAATGACGATTTTTACGTCATAATAAGCAGGAAGTAAAACACTTAGATCCTTATTTCTCCCATCTCAGGGGAAAATAAGCGAATAAACCATGACCATTCAAAAATATGACTGGGTTTCTAAAGATACAAAGCTTAATGTAAATGGGTGAAGTGTCCCTTTAAGAAAGTTACTTTGTAAAAAGTCTGGTCCACCATTTTTTGCCGCACTTAACCACCAAGCAACAGATGCACAAAGCTCAAGTTCAGCTCTATTATGCACTTAAGCAAACCCATTTAATTTGTTTGGTTAGTTAATTTGGTTAGTGCACAAGAGCCCATTAGCACAGAAACTGAGAGACCCAGACTGCCGTAATATGAACATTATACAGTACCAAAGTCATTGGCAACAGTCTTGGATATCCGCTTGCTTTTGGACATCACTGGAAAATGTGTTGAAAAGAATCAAATCAAATAAAATAAAGGCTTTTCTAAGACAGAAAATGGGTGTAAATGTACTGTACCCCTGTCAATGAACTTGTGTTTGCTGTCTTCATCAGAATTGCATGGTGAACCGGAGCCTACAGCAACAACACAGTCTGCATAATAATGTGATACAGCCAATGGGGTCTTATGTAACTTTTGGCAACTATCTGCATATCAAAGTCGAATTCCTTGTAAATGAAATTTCCTTGGTCAGCACACCTGACTTGAATTCTGACGACGCTTGCAGAATTGTTTGAATATTTTTCGCTGTGCTAAAGACTTTTCAACTATAATGGAGCTTCACATCCAATGCTCTGGCATTGCAGTGTTTGTCAATATGTCTGTCTTTAAGTTGCAGTGTGTAATTTCTGCCTCACCAAAATGAACTTCCAGAGGATAAGCATGAGCTTGGCGGCTCCTAGCCATTCTGGCAGGGGACTTTTTGAGAAATTACATATTTCACTTTTAAAAGGCACAGTCCACACAAACATTTTGTCTTTCATAAACTCACCCTCATGTTGATCTGATCCTATAGATGCAAGCTGCACTTTTCAAATTCATTGACAGTAAATATTAAGTAATAAGAAAATGAATAATGACTCATAGTCTAAAACTTTGGTCTATTAATCTCAGATATTGTATAGTGTCAAAAGACTTGAATATAGATGAATTTTAGTATTTTTTTCATTTTTGGAGCTTTGTTTTGATTTGTTTGTTGTGCTTCCCTGCTTCCGTGGCCATTTTCTTGGTGAGAAAAATGTATAGAAGATCTAATATCAGGTTTTTAAAATCAGTTTTTGCTAAAAACTCTAAAATTTGGTTTAACTTTGTTAAAAAAAATTCTTCCAGTGTTAAGTTTTCTGACAGGGTTAAAACCAGCACAATATATGAAGAGTTCAGATGCAAAAGCCTCTAAATGCCATTTGAAATTTTCTTCTTTAATGATGATTTTTATCAAACTTGTATAATTAAGTTCAGTAATTTCACTTAAATAACAATTAATAGGTAATTATCATTGCCATTTAAGTGAAATCACTGAACTTAAATATACAAGCTTGATAAAAATGATCATTCTAGAAGAAAATTTCAAATGGCACTTAGAGGCTTTTGCATCTGAACTCTTCATATATATATATATATATATATATATATATATATATATATATATATATATATATATAACATGCTTCAGGGATAAAGGATTTTGACAAAAAGAACATGTTTTTTGGAGCTTGGCAGTATTAAATGAAAGTGGGTGGAGATTTATCACAAACAAACACTTTCTGCCTAAGCTCTCCTTTTATTTTTTTACGAAAGAAAGAAACACGTGTTTGGAACAACACAAGGGCGAGTAAATCATGACAAAAGCTTAATTTTTTGAGGGAACTGTTCCTTTAAAGATCTGTCAATCAACTCATTAATTAATTCATGCTCTTCATGTTTTACCAGTAAATCCTGTCATACAATGAGGGCATCTTTACCTGAAGTTGGTGATTTGCATCTCTCCTCTGGGGTGGCTGATGCATCATTTCCATCACAAAAACCTGTTGAAAACAATCACGTCTAAACCAAACAGCCAGATGGACTCGGTACAGGAAACATCACATAGCACTTAAAACTAATCAATTAACGTACAAAAAATATACTAGTGTTAAACAACGACATAAAGAAGAATGCAGACAGATATAAAGAGAAGGACAAGACCTTTGATGAGTGCCATGTGACTTACTGAGGTAAGAAGAATGAAGCTTTTTCACAGATTCAGAATAAAAGTTAGAGAGGCCGGACATGCAAGACTTCTTATGCAGAGTGTCTTTACGAAACCACAGAGAGAGACGAATATTGAAAGGGTGAGACAAAACAATGACACAAAATCAAATGAACAGCTGAAAGGCCTTTGAACTCCCTAGATTCCAGAGACTGGATTCAGGACAGTTTGGATGCATAAATGAGTGAACTCCAAAAATATGCCAGTTCATACAATTCAAACCCCAAGTATGAGCAATAGCACTAGCGATTACGGTTACATAATCAAAAATTGCTTTATCAAACACTATTGGTCAGATTTTCTGTATTCAATCATGGGCCATAAATTCAGTCTGTTGGCATCTGTGTATTTCAAAGACTGAAACTCAGATGAGCGAACAACTAAAAGAGCATGCAAAGAACAAGGGAGAGAAAAGAACAAACATCGGCGCTCCTGTTTTTTGAGCATATGGATCGGAAGACTTTCTAAGATCAGGAGCAGATGGTTCCTCGACCAGAGATGACCACCTGCAGGAGCATCATGGGCCCTACACTGACACTGCTTTACTTTATCAGAGAGAAAGTGATACACATAGACTGACAACATGCAGAGGTTATGAATATTGGCGGGAAGATTTTTGTTCACCTGCCGAAGGCTGTCTGGCTTTGCGGGGCGAGCGTGGCTGTCTGTGGTGAGGATCTGTTGAGCCGTACAACTCGGCTGTGCTAATGTTCAGAAGAAGGGTTTTCTGAAGGTAATCCACCACTGCAAGTCCGTTACCGTTGCCAAATGCAACTCTGTAAAACACATAATACACTATGGGTCAAAAAGTTTGGAATCATTACGATTTTTGTGTGTTTAAAAGTCTCATTTGCTCACCAAGGCTGCATAAGTTTAATAAAAAATGTATTTAAAATCGTGAATTATTCTTGTAATGGCAAAGCTACATTTTCAGCATCATTACATCATTTCAGTGTTTAGTGTATTCCAATATCCCGCTCAAGAAACATTTTTGCGAATGGCCATTTTTGTGGCGAGTTACGTTTGTGCGTTTCAACAGTGTTAAAATACAGTTCAAATTCCACTAAATCATAATTAAGAACAACTATTCAAGTATTTACATGCCTGCTAGGCTTAAATTTGATGGATTATGACACATAAAACTTGTCTGAAAGATAACGAACAGCTGTTGTGGAAGGATAGCATTTTTAATTGCTCAGTAAACCCATCATAGGTGCAGTAAATGAGTTGGTGTTGTCGTTTGGTGGACTTACAGGCCATACGCAGAGTTGACGGCCAGGCTGGTGATCTGTTGTGGCGGCTCCCCGCTGACCCACACCAGCTGAATTAGCAGCTCCACCTGGTAACCCGGAGACTGTTTGAGAGGAGAACTCCTGACTCTGGCCAAATAGGACAAAGGACACAATTAACTACATGCTAATATAAACATGTCATTCATAAGGCTCTTTCTCACAGCCTATAAATCTGATTCACATCAAAGTAAATGTTGTTGGAAAGGCCATATTAAAGGAGAACTCCGGCGCAAAATAAACATCGGTACCTAGTCGACCGTTCTCTGAGATTTGTTTTCATGATAATCGAATGTAAAGAGGTTTATCTCTAAAACTATTTAGATTATAACGCTAGTATATGGGGGCATATGATAAGTAAAAAGAAATCGCTAGTTTATACCACTAACAAGGCTCAAAATAGCCCCACACCAACACAGTAACATAATGAGGGTTCCTACATGCAAAACGAAGCATTGAGAACTTTGTAAGTGTACAGACCGTTTAATAAGAAGATACTTTATGAAGACAGTGCACTTCGTGTATACAGGCGGTGCCATCTTTGGAAAACAACAAATCGACAAATCGAAACACGAACAGCATTCAACTTGTCGAGACTGTTCTCCAAAGATGGCTCATGCCGTTTTGCATGTAGGGACCCTCATTATGTTACTGTGTTAGTGTGGGGCTATTTTGAGCCTTGTTAGAGGTATTAACTAGCGATTTCTTTTTACTTATTTTATGCCCCCATATACTAGCCTTATACGCTAAAAAGCTTTAAGAGTTAAAACTCTTTACATTCGATTATCATTAAAACAAATCTCAGAGAACTGTTGACTAGGTACCGATGTGTAATTAGACTAAAGGTTCATTTTGCGCCGGAGTTCTCCGATTGTATTCGTCTGAAAGAAGAATGTCATATACACCTAGGATGACTTGAGGGTGAGAAAATCATGGGCTAATTGAAATTTTTGGGTGAACTTTCCCTTTAAGTTATTGTTTGGGGCGGGTAATTGTGAAACTGATTGTACTTGAGACAGGGCACGTTATCTCGCAGGCCGTCGGAGGAGTTGTTGCTGCTGGTGGAGGGGTGGGACTGAGGCAGGCTGGTCTGAGGGCTGGATGATGTTCCTGGGGTGGAAACGGCAGACGCCTGCTCTCCTCCGCCCTCAGGAGACTCCACTTCATTCAGTTCACACTGCATACGCACCTCCAGCAGCTACACACCAGAAAAACTTTCATTAACTCTGCACACAGATTTACATGAACATATGCATAGATCCGCATGTCTATAAATGTCTATTCCATTGTTCTCCTTTATTTATTTTTTATTTTTTTTAATAATTTATTTGGACAGAAAAGTACACAGATTTTGACCGTTAACACAAAATTATCTCAAATTACCACAAATATGACTGTCCTCAAAATAAACAACATAAATGTATTAAAATGAATGATATGGACGATTATATGGTAACACATTACTTGAAGGGGTGTGCATAAGACTGACATGACACCTTCATAATCATGACATGGCATAAGTCTTGAATATGAAGTAAAGTTTATATATGTTTATGAGTGTCTTTCACTCAATAATGACATTTTGAATACAAATATGACATTGTTTAAGATGTCTTTGTTATGACATCTTGACATAAACCAATACATCATAACCTGTCAGTGTCTTTGCCATGACAAGTTGACATTAAATTAAGTTAAACTGTCATGAGGCCATTATAACTGTCATTTTTCGTGACCTCAACTACAGTGGTACTTATTTAATTTGTCATTAAAAAGTTATAATGGCTTCATTACAGCCAATGTCAAAACCAACCACCTGACAGTTTAATGTAAATGTTAACCAATAAAGCTAAGTGGTTTCTTAAGTTTGATAATTATTCTGCTATGTCATGTTGATGACATAGTCATGTTGTCATGTTGTTGTGTTGTCTTAGTAATGTCAAGTTGTCATGACAAAGACACTGACAGGTTATGATGTATTGGTTTATGTCAAGGTGTCATAACAAATCTCAAACAGTGTCATATTTCCATTAAAAATGTCGTAACTGAGCAAATGACACTAAATGACAGTTGTCACAAACATGCATAAAACAAGCATATATATATACATACAAAAATCAACACAAAAATAATGTATTGCTTGAGCAATCTCCTAGGGAGCCTTAATATTATATAACACTGCTAATCAGGACAGGAAGATATTTTCCAGGCATGTAAGGATGAAGGAGAGTGTTACCCGATGTTAATTACATTTGTAATATTTATGTGAAGTTACTTCAACATTAATTTATTCAGTCCTTCAGTGTGAAACCTGCTCATTAAAAAAAGCAAGGTTTTTAGGATTAATAACCATAAACAAGTGAGCGCTTTACTCATTTGTGTGGATGCAGCATCTGGTAGTTTAACTGTTGGAAATCATGTGTCAAAACAACTTAATGTTTAATGAAATATCCTGCAGTGTGCATACTAAACTCAAACTCTAAAACGGCTTTCAACGGCATTCTTCTAATTTCATTATAATCACCATGCAGTGTTTTAGGACCTCATATTAATATTAATCCTGTGTCGCATAGATCATTTAAAATAAAAACGTGAAATAAAAGATTAAAAGTGGTGAAAAATGAATCAAATGGTGACCAGTTACATCATCTAAAATTTATCTTGTTCATATAATACATATATAAATGTCCTGTATTAAAATGGGTCAGACCTGGACCTCTTCAGTGGTAACTTCCTGTTTGCTGAACCTGTAGACGATGACATGAGCCGATACTCCAGCCACACAGAGCACACGACTCTCTGGACACCAAGACAGGATCTGGATGGCGAACGGATCTTCGTCCACAATGTCAGTGCTGGATTTCTCCTCTTTACTACGGGGCTTCTCAAACACCTTTGCTGTTTTTAGCTTATACAAAACCTGCAGCATTACTGACAGACACAACAGAGTAAATGTGTTACCAATTATCTTTATTATTAGCTGTTGTTAATCATATTTGTTTTAAATACATTTGGGGAGCATTTTCAGAAGTCTGCAAAATGGATGTAGACAAGTTAAAATGTTTTAAATGTAGCTGAGAATGCTTTACTCTTATTAGTAAAAATATCTATTCTTTAGACATCTGCTGAATTTATATCTACAGAACAGAATCTACATGTGACGTCCAAAGTAAGTGTTTGTTTTCTGAGACAGAAACTCACATGCTGAGGAATCCCAAAACTTGATAGATCCATCAGCATGCCTGGTGTTTCAGGAAGAAAGAAAGAAACCAGTAACAGCACTGAAATACTGGCTATGCATTCAAAAGCATTTCACGTCCAACAAGTATAAAAGGTGTCCCTTGCTAATCCAATTACTAAATGTGAAAACGCTTCGAGCAAAGAGTTTATGTATGTGTTTAAGAGATCCCTTACCCAGTGACGATGATCTCTGAGAAACTTAGTGTTCCCTGGCCCCAGTTACCTCCACTTATTGGCCACTCCTGCATAAACACAGATTTGTATCAGTCAAATTGTATAGGCCCTATCATGCTTTTGTACATAATTAACTTTCTTTAGTGTGTAATGTTGATGTTTGAGCATAAAAAAAAATTACAAAGCACAAAGTCCCTCCTAGTGATGTATGTCTCGAGACATACATCTTTTTTTTAGCTACCACTTTTACGTGGTTTCGGTCTTGTCACGGCCTTGGCGGTCTTTGGTTTTGGTCTTGTCTTGGTCTCGCTGTCTCAGACCGACATAGAGGTCGGGGGATTTAGCAATACAATACTACAATATTCACGACGATATCCGCAACGGATTGAAGCAAGCATCCGAATGAAGAGAGTGCGTTAGGCGCGAGTCACACAAGAAAACACCATATCCGCGCCACTTATCGCAGCAGAAACGAGCACTTTAAACACTTGATGTAAAAAACACATCATCATGTATCATATACATGTCTCGGTCTTGGTCTCGATACCCTCTGGTCTTGGTCTGGGTTTAGGTGGACTTGACTACAAGTCTAGTCCCTCCAGAGGGAGTTATTCTCTATATTTAATTAGTGCACACTGTTTCTGAACTCCCTGAAACGCCTCCATTGTAGTCTTGAGTTTTCTTCTGGGAATGAACACATCACAATATTTCTCATTTAAATAATTCCTGCCAAAGGCATACGCAATATAAAGGGGCGGGGCCTAGTTGAGTTAGTTAGTAGTGCGTTGAAACTCGTGGTTAATGTAAGGGGCGGGACATATCCTAAACACGCTTGAAGTGGTTAACCAATCACAGCTCACTGGACCAGCTGACCAATCAGAGCACATTGTGCTTTTCAGAAGGACAGGCTTCATAAAGACTAGGGGTCTCATTTATAAAGCGTGCATAGGCGCAAAACGGGGATGGAAACATACGTACTACAGTTTCTAAGCAAAGGTTGTGATCTATAAAAAAAAAAAACTTGACGGGAGAATGTGAGCACCTTTACGCAAACTTTGAGCCATCCGTGCGTACGCCCATTCTGGAGACAAAGGGAATTGGCGACACCGATGGTGAGCTGGAGTTAAATGTCTTTTTGGTCACTTTTACTGTATATCGACAATCTAAAGAAAATTTTAGCCTATAGGCTACAGAAAGATAATAACCTACAAATATAATTTCACTTACCAAGCCTATCACTTGAAGACAATGTCCGCGCCAGCAAGCGCGTTGGACTGTTTAGTGAAACTGATCATTACTGAGAAGTTACAAAAAAAAAAGTTATATTCAATAAATAGAAATATTTATTTGTTGTGGATGAACACTTTTGAACACTTTCCCTCTGGCATGCTGTGTTTTAATGTTTCAACTAGAGATAATTGCTAATCATGATAAAGCAGATTGTCTGAGAAAATAGTTCCATCCAAATAATGCACAACCATGTCTCTGCTTCCATTAAAAATTCAAATTAATTAAAAATACTGTTTGGCCAGTGGAAAAGATTGAGAAAATCTTTCTGTAAAATGTATTTTACACTATTTGATGTATTCATTCAAAAACAAGGCAAGGATATAGAAGGCTATATACTAATAATAATTTATTGTGACAGTTCCCTGTGCTACTTTTACAGAGTTCGGTTTGCAAGTTAATTTCTATGGTTTCTGATTTGATTACATTCCTCTGTCGTTTTTTAGGTACCCTGTAATCTCTGTGTATTTATACCCTTCATTTCCTTTTTTCGTTATCTTGTGTCCTCTTAGTTTTACTTTATTGTTGTTTATAGCTTTCCAGTGTTCTGCATTTCTCCAATATAGTGATTAAAGACTTATTCAAGTAAAAAAATAATAATAATAATAATTTATTGTGACACAGCACATCAGTATTTCATACAGTATTTTCCTAACGTCTTGTACCTTAAAGGATTAGTTCACTTTTGAAAAAACTTTTGCTGATAATTTACTCACCCCCATGTCATCCAAGATGTCCATGTCTTTCTTTCCTCAGTCTTAAAGAAATTTAGGTTTTTGATGAAAACATTCCAGGATTTTTCTCCATATAATGGACTTCAATGGGAACCGGATGGTTCAGGTCCAAAAGATAGTGTTAATAACAGTTTCAGATGCAGCTTCAAATGTCTTTAAACGACACCAGACGATGAATAAGGGTCTTATCATGCGAAACGATCGGTTATTTCAATGCTTATTCCAAAAATGTATCTTTTCTAAGGACAAATGCTAGCCTTTCTCCATTCTGTGAGGCGCGTTTGCAACGTCACGTAATACGTAATTACGTTCAAAAGGTCACGGGCGACGTAGCCAGAAGTACAGAGTCAGAGTGTTTACAAGTTGAACGCATAGGTTGAACGTGAAAACTAACTCAAACGCCGTTTACAAAAAAGGAATTAAAAGGTAAAACAACGATGTCGGACTATTTTGATTCTGTACTTCCGGCTAAGTCGCCCGTGACCTTTTGAACGTAATTACGTATTACGTGACGTTACAAACGCGCCTCACAGAATGGAGAAAGGCTAGCATTTGTCCTTAGAAAAGTTAAATTTTTGGAATAAGCTTTAAAATAACCGATCGTTTCGCATGATAAGACCCTTATTCATCGTCTGATATCGTTTAAAGACATTTGAAGCTGCATCTGAAACAGTTATTAACTGTCTTTTGGACCTTGAACCATCCGGTTCCCATTGAAGTCCATTATATGGAGAAAAATCCTGGAATGTTTTCATCAAAAACCTAAATTTCTTTTAGACTGAGGAAAGAAAGACATGGACATCTTGGATGACATGGGGGTGAGTAAATTATCAGCAAAAGTTTTTTCAAAAGTGAACTAATCCTTTAACATGGTATCACGTGGATGAATAATATATGCAAATGATATGCCGATTAGGATATGCGTGATATATGAGGATAGTATTTAAACTAGGCGTTGTAAGGAGATGCATGTGCGCACAATCTTTGGCTGACTGGTTCTGGCTTACAAACCTGGTTTTATAAATCTGTATATTTTTTGGCGTACACCATTTTTGGCTTTCGGGCGCACGTACACTTTTAGTAAGGATCCTGCGCACAGTTTTATAAATGAGACCCCAGAACTAAACAGAGCGATTCTGACAGACTGGGAAGAGAGGTCCTGCAACAATGTTAAATATGTAAAAACTAAACTAATGTGTGTGTGTGTGTGTGTGTGTGTGTGTGTGTGTGTGTGTGTGTGTGTGTGTGTGTGTGTGTGTGTGTGTGTGTGTGTGTGTGTGTTTTTTTACATTCAAGCATGAAAACCAATTCTAATAGACCTCAAAACGAAATCCGAACTTTGTGAAAGGGCATAATAGGTTCTCAGCGGAGGGCAGAACGTTACCTTCTTACTGAAGCCCTGTCTTTTTTGTTTGGAGCCCACTGAGTAAAGTGCAGGAATGATTTCAGCAGGACAGTCTGCATAATATTCGCAGCAGGTCACCGGAGACTCGTGGATGGACAGAGGATACGGATTCTCAAAGATCGGATACCTGCACAGAGAGCCGTTTAGAAATCAACTGTGCGCAAAAGATTAGAGTGTCTCTCCTGTTTGGTTTTCACTTACCCAATCTGTGCAAGATCAATAACAACCAAATCCTTCTCCAGCAGGACGACGACGGCATAAGGCTCCTGGAAATCTGTGGAAATACAGAAGGAACAATTATTTAAAAACTTAGATGAGACATCTTTAAAAAAAAAAAAAAAACCATTTATTTTTCCTATATTTTATATTTTTATTGGATTTTAGCACTTGCGTCCAAATTACAGTTCATTAGATTAAAAACACTATTATTATTATATCGCCCAGCCAAACATTTAGCACTTTGTCAAGTTCTAAATTTGTAAAGATTTAAAGATAATGAAAGAATCTTTTTTTCGTATTGCCTCTTGTTTTTAAAGGCACTGCTGAACATACAGTAAATGGGAAAATCCAGCGATAGGTGGGGCAGTGACTTGCCGTTTGGATATGGGGTTTCACACAGCGTAAGGAAATCCACTATGGAGTAGTCCATCTCCAGCACTGCAGTGCTTTTCCCATGCATCACAGTCAGACAGGCTCGCCTACCCACTGTATCATATGACAAACCTCCACACAGTATCATGAATGGTTCCCTTAACAAAACAAATGAACAAATCTCAATTTTCCATGATGCAAAGGGGAAAGCCAAGCCGGAAGTAAAAACAAATTAGTGCTTCATTCAGAAGGAGTGGAATGAAGAAAATGATTAAATGCAAAACTAGTCTTTCGTATCCAAAAAGAATTGTCATATTAGCTTTTTATTTTGTCAGTCCTCTGTAAATCATCATGTCATCCCTATAAAACAGAAGCCAGAGAGTCTCTCGCAATGCAACGCTGCCTGCACAAGTCTTAAACCAATGCATCATGCTCTGTTTGTTTCCTAAATGCAGCCTTACCCGACCCTGGTAGTTTTGTACTCCACTTTCAAGATGGGTTTGCAAGGCTCCGGCTTCTTTCCATCCTTGGGCTGTTTACCTGGGAGAGAATATACGACAATTCACCATGACGTCACAACAGTAATAGACGTTCTTCCGGGTGGCAAAAGCCGAAGTGTTCCTATGGCAGCGCTAGTAAACTGCACCGTCAAATGTAAAAATGTAATCATATTTTTTTATTGAATATAATGCGTTTATTTTTTTAACAATTGTTTTTAATGATACAAGTTAAAAATATAATAAATATGTAATATAGTAGGCCTACACATAATTAGTAAAATACTCTCTAGCTCATTTTTCTTGCCAAAATAATGTGCTATAGCCTATGATGGTCATTAAATGGCTTTCCTGAGGTAATTGTTATGTGACAATTGTTCTCCAACTGTTTGCGCGGTTGAAAAACACTGTTTGGTTTTATATTATATATGAGGAATATACATTTCGTTAAGTTGCGTGTGAAAATGGATGTGTGACGTGAGAGCGTGTGAAAAGTGACAATTGCGTGAGTCTCAGGGTCAATGTGTGAGAGTGGGCAGGCCTCTTTTACTTCAGGCAATGAATCAGATCTTCAAAAGAGACAAGTTTACTAATATTAGTCTCGAATGATAGTCCCGGCTGAAGATAAACGCTCTGCTATGATTTTGTAGATGGACCGTTTTGAGAATATACGAAGCAGAGTTGAAAAGGGGTTGGCAGCAGAAATGAAACATTGGATGAATCATATAATTTAGGACATCGTTAAGATTTCCTACTTTTGACGTATTTACACAACGCTCACTCGCTATAACCTCCTCACCCACAAGAAATCGATACAACCCCTACACCTTTTGCTGTAAATCTGGCAGCGCAACCCCAAACACAAGACGTTTTCATCATCGATTCAACTTTAATCAACAACAATGTGTTTAACTATGTAACTGTTACAGTAGCCGGCTGGATCTCTTCAGTTAGTCAGTAGAAACCGCTCGCGTTTTCTCGGTGCCTATTGTTTACAAACATTCTGAAATGCCGTATTGCATGTTAAACAAGGTGTGCATGTAAATATACTAGGGGTGGAACGGTACACAGAAGTCACGGTTCGGTTCATACCTCGGCTCAGACCTCACAGTTCGGTAAGATTTTGGTACAATGGAGGGAAAAGCAAAACAAAAATGCAGGCATTGTATTTTTTAAATAACTTTTATTAATAAGGGCATTGAACCAGTTAATTTGCAGTGCACTGACAATAGTTATATAATTAGTTTATTAATTAAATGAACAAAAATACAAAAGACCTTGCGGTATGTTTGGTAATTATTTTGCTATATTTCAGATCAATATATTTGTTTGCCTTAATTTTAATAAATATTATTAGTTAAAAATGTCACATTATTCTCATCTGAACTATAAATAATTGATTTCCGTATAAAATAATACCATTAAAAACACATTCGATTTTCTTTTTTAATCAATGTAGAATGTGTAAGATTAGTGCTCCGAGGAATATGACGAATGTCCAAAAGATGGGACCCTAAGACTGTTTTGAAATGGAGTTGGATGAATATGTTTTGCTTTTAAAACCGTGTGTATGTGATTTTGGTTGGGTGACAGTTGTAGGTTACAGTTTGTCAAGAGTTTACAGTGTGACAAAAGCACAACTTTGTGTTTTATTGCGAATGTACACAAATATAAGAACAGTTTTCATGTTTCCACAGTTCTATCGCGCTTCTCTCTCTCTCTCTCTCTCGTCTCGCGTCTATTCGCGTCTATCACATCTAGTTCGACACTAGTCCAAAGCGAGGAAGCGTGAGGTTGTGCTTTATAAATAAATGAATGAATGAATATAAAGCCAACGTTTTGAATGAATATAAAGCCAACGTAAGTGAACGCGCGTTCAGAGCAGACGGTTCGGAGCTAGCCGATGGTACAGATTATGTGTCCCTAAAGAACCCGCATATCTAACAGTAGTTCCGCATTACATTAATTAATACGCACGCGAGTTTTATTTATTTTTATACCGTGTATTCTCCGTTTAAATTCGTGCACCAAACCGTGACGCCCGTACCGTTTCGGTTCAATACGAATACATGTACCGTTCCACCACTAAAATATACCTTCACTTTTTTTCTCTCTTTTTATCTCCAGTATTTGTGTATTTTAATCATGGGAACAACGATCAAATCAAGGGCAGGAATCATTAAAAGGGATACTCCACTTTTTTTGTAAATAGGCTCATTTTACCACTCCCCCAGAGTTAAACAGTTGAGTTTTACAATTGTCAAATCCATTCAGCCGATTTTCTGATATTTAGAAGAATATCAGTAACCAGACAGTTTCTGGTCTCATTGACTTCCATAGTAGGAACAAATATATAGTATGGAAGTCAATGGGACCAGAAACTGTCTGGTTACTGATATTCTTCTAAATATCAGAAAATCGCCTGAATGGATTCGAAAACGGTAAAACGGTAAAACTCGACTGTTTAACTCTGGGGGAGTTGTAAAATTAGCCAATTTCCAAAAAAAAAAAAAAGTGGAGTATGCCTTTAAGGTTTGTAATTTGATTCCAAAAAATGATTGTTGGTACATCTTTAAGCAACAGTATAGAGGCAACTCTTTAACACATTAGGGTGGCTTATCTCACATGTCCCATTCATATCTTTTTAAAACGAACAATTTCTGATGATTCATTTCTGTGAACAGATTGAGTCTGAGGTTTTCCAAAATGACTTTGGTCATACAGATAAGTGTTGTACTCTGTACCAACATCAGCAAGGTTCTATATGAACATGGTAAAATGAAAAAGCAAAAACCGGTATATTGAACAGGAACTGTTTCAGGAATGGCCCAATGGTGTGTGACTGCTCAAGTCTCAGTGTGCTCAATAATGTGCCTTTTTTTGTCCTTCGTTATGTATAATTGGATTGTGTAGTGTGCCTTATTTCAGTGAGCACACATAAACGTAATTTTCTAAAAACTATAAACTTGTACATACATGTTGCTCACATATTACTGTAGCAGGGTTTATTGAAAAAGTGTAAACACAGAACATTGATGTGTTTTAAAAACCTGTTCAAAAACAAACCTTTCCAGTTCATTTGTGCTGCTAGTGGCACACAAATGACACACTTGACCTATGATATTTGATATTGATATTTATTCTGTGCTCCCTGAACCTCTGAACCTGAGGAACTTGGAAGAGGAGTTTGTTTAGGCAGAAGCTTACCATGCGGTGTAATGATCTGGGCAGGCTTGGCAGGAATGCGCACATTCCATGTGGTAAGTGTGCCATCTGAGTGACTGCACACAAACTGTTTCCCCTCATGATGCCAAGCCACCGAGTGGATCGCCTACAGGCCAAACAAAGGATGAGTAATCAACCACAAGAAAACCAGGTCAGGCAAACTACGGTTCACGGGTTGTGACAGCAAATACGAGTCGACAGTAATAAACATACATCTACAAAAAAAAACATCTTAGTTCTGTTCTGTTCTTGTGGAATAATTTACTTCCTGTAGACTAGAGAAGTTCATTTGAGCACTCTAAACACCACTTTGACAAACGTATTTCACCATTAACCAATTTATGTAATTGTATGATGTGAATGACAAATTACCAACAAAAATGATGTCACAACTAACCCTAAAATTACAAAAATGTGTACAGTTGTAATTGAAGTACTTTATTGTGTTAAAGTGAATAATTATTGCAGTTATTGTTTTCATGATCAATCACTGATGTCATATCTGAGTACCAGGACTCCGGACTGTTTTGAGAACAGTAGCACAGATGACACTAATTTCTTTAATTTAATGTAAAAAAAACAACCGTGTATTGTTTTGCATTATTAAGTTGCAGTAACTAATAATATTACATGATTATTTCTTGGAAATGCACATTTGAGTAGAGATGCAGAAAAAAAACTTTTATAAACAACAATAACATCTGAGAATGTAAAAAAAAAAAAAAAAAAAAAAATTATATATATATATATATATATATATATATATATATGAAGAGTTCAGATGCAAAAGCCTCTAAGTGCCATTTGAAATTTTCTTCTAGAATGATCATTTTTATCAAGCTTGTATATTTAAGTTCAGTGATTTCACTTAAATGGCAATGATAATTACCTATTAATTGTTATTTAAGTGAAATTACTGAACTTAAATATACAAGTTTGATAAAAATCATCATTAAAGAAGAAAATTTCTAATGGCATTTAGAGGCTTTTGCATCTGAACTCTTCATATATATATATATATATATATATATATGTTTTTTTGTTTTTTTGGTCATGACATTAAAAAGAACATTTAACTTGGATAGTTTTAAAATGGTGCAAAAATGTGAAGCACTTAAAAGTCCTTAAAAAAAGTGCAAAAGGATGAAATGAAAAATGTAAAAACATTTGACTATGGTTACAGTTAGCATTAATACATTAAAGGGATAGTTCACTTTGAAATTAATTTTGATATGTTTCAGCTTACCTCAAGGGCATCCAAGATGTAGGTGTCTTTGTTTCAACAGTATTTTCAATTTTGATATTTTTAGGTCAAACCGTTCTTGTCTGTCAGTCATATAATAGAGGTATATGGGGTCCACCCTCAGAGTACTTGGATGTGGACGATATAAATACTGTTCGTTTTCTCACACAAACCGCTCGTTTCGTGTCTTAGGCCATCAATGTGTACTTACATTTACGAGTCATTAAATCATGTTTAATTTGGACTTCTCTGTGCATGCTCTTTGAGGAGGACCCCATATATCTCCATTATATGACTGACAGACAAGAACGGTTTGACCTAAAATTATCAAAATTGAAAATACTGTGGAAACAAAGACACCTACATCTTGGATGCCCTTGAGATAAGCGAAAACATATCAAAAATTAATTTCAAAGTGAACAATCCCTTTAAATCCATGGTGAATGTTGGTGATTTGTGGACTGAAAAGCCTTCTATATCTCATTCATGGCACAAAAGGTCATTCACACTTGAAATATTTAACCCTGGGTCATTCTAAACCTGGGGTAAACTGAATCCTTGCTTCACATTTCACACTTCTCATAATTTACCCGGGGTTATCAATTAATCCTGGGTATTCATAAGCTGATGTTTCACATTGTACAGTCACTAACCCTGGGTTATTATTACCCTTATATGCATATTGTGGGGTCAGTGTCATTGATTGGATGAACACAGTATGCAACCTGTTTATATAAAAGCTCTGGCATTGCACATCCTCGTATTGCCGACTGTACTATCGAAATGCACGGAGGCAACTGTAATCTACAAAAACAATGTCTCACCTCGTCATAGTTGTACCGATAGTCAGCCTTCTTCGACTTCAAGTCCCACAGCACAACTATTCCACACTCAAAACCAATTAAAAGCTGCAAAAAAGAAACACAACTTTTCTAAAATGGTGCAAACTAAAAGCAGAGCAATCAGGAGATATATTTAATCTTCATACTTTCCCTTCGTCCATGGGGTTATCGCTGATATGAACTACAGGTCCAGGGTGAGACTTTGAGGAACTGTTGAAGAGAGGTGACAGTTTATAGGGTTTTGACAAGTAGAAAGGCTGGAAGCAAAGATCATGTGTGTAAATATTTGAGCATAAGATATTTAATTAGAATCACAGCTCATGGTGTCTATTCATGGAGAGTCCGACTCTTACAGTTCAATGGCTTTGTTCCACATGATGACATAGCCTGAGAGGGTGAAGGACTCCACATTGACGATGTGAATGTTCCCTCTTTCCGTGCCCACGTAGAGCCATTTACTCTGAAACGGCAAATGGCAAAACGTGATCCTGCCAAAAGACAAAGAGAGAACTGACCTTAATCAAAGTGAAATACTCACTGCGATTATCTCATACGATAGTGAACATTTGACTGATTTGTGTGTCGTGACGCATTAAGGATGAAATGGCAATATCAGCAGAGTGTAACCTGGCAAAATGAACGAGTCACGTTTGATAAATCAACTGGTATTACTGTGGACGACTGTGCATTACTGCCATTGTGTGTCTTGTGAATGGGACAGCAATCAAGTCTATATGCATTTAAGGACCCTTGAGAGCACTGTCCTGCCCTCTTGTCTCTGAACAAACATTCATTTCAACCCTTTATTCTGAGTTGGTCTGCTGATTAGCAGTCAACTGGGCACTTTGCCCAGGTAAAGGCTAACTTTTGCATTTTCTGAAGAAAACGTGAGTGGTGTTTGCCTGTGCAGTATTTTGGGTGGTCACTGGGGTGTTGCTATGCACTTGATAAGGTTTTTAGAGAAAGGATGCTTTGAATAAACCCTAAATCCCAAATATGAGCAATAGTAGCAGTTAAGAGTTTGGAGATTTGGTGAAAAAAAAAATCAAATTGAAACTTCTCTCCTAACAGTTTTGTTGTGCTTGTTCGTAAGGATGCTAATTTTTGGTCAAAAATGTGTGATTATATATGAACATGGGAACAAAGTTATTATTATTTTATAAAAATATAAACATTACTAAATATAAACAAAATAAGAAATACTACTAATACCACTTGTCATATTTTACTGTAAAAAATAATAATGATAGGATAATAATAATAATAATAATATTTTACAATACAACCCTATAATATTTACAATAATAACATTTATGACCTATATCCTTCTTTTTTAAATGTCAAATCATCAAGCATTTATTTTAATGGAAAACAGCAGGTTTTCTTTTTTTTAAAGGAGTAGTTCACTTTTTAAAAAAAACTTTTGCTGATAATTTACTCACCCCCATGTCATCAAAGATATCAATGTCATTCTTTCTTCAGTCGAAAAAGAAATTAAGGTTTTTGATGAAAACATTCCAGGACTTTTCTCCATATAATGGACTTCAATGGGTCCAAAAGACAGTGTCAGTGCAGCTTTAAACTGTTCAAAGGGCTTTAAACGATTCCAGACGATAAATAAGGGTGTTATCAAGCGAAACGATCGGCCATTTGAAAAAAATAACAAAGTTTAAGTTTTATAAGCTCAAATGGTCGCCTTGCTCTGTTAGGGTTAGGGTTGGGGTGTGATGCACGTTCGTGACTCTCCTATTCGAACTCGTTCATGAAAATCACAACAAATCAGAACAAATCTTTTCCCGAGTCAACTCGTTCATTTCGTTCGTTATGACACGAACAAAGATGTGTTCATTTTGATAAACGAGTTCGAACAGGAGAGTCACGAACGTGCGTCACAGAACAGAGCAAGGCGACCATTTGAGCTTATAAAACTTCAACTTTGCTATTTTTTTTTAAATGAGCGATCATTTCGCTTGATAAGACCCTTATTCATCGTCTGGAATCGTTTAAAGCCCTTTGAACAGTTTGCAGTTTGCACTGAAACTGTCTTTTGGACCTTGAACCGTTTGGTTCCCATTGAAGTCCATTATATGGAGAAAAATCCTGGAATGTTTTCATCAAAAACCTTAATTTCTTTTCGACTGAAGAAAGAATGACATGGACATCTTGGATGACATGGGGGTGAGGAAATTATCAGCAAAAGTTGTTGTTTTTTAAAGTGAACTACTCCTTTAAAGCTTCTCTTTTGATGATAAGCGCTTCTCAATACAAGTTTGGGAAGATGACTGGAGTATGTTGCGTTCCCAAGTGCACATTAAAACGACCAAAAGCAGAGCAGATGCACAGATGGAGTTTGTGAGGAACAGCATTTTATTGTGAACCGAGCTGCTCTAAGACGCTGCAAACACCGGTGGGTAATGAACTGCTCACATGTAAAAGAACCCATCGCCACACTTCACTCTGGAACACGCAGCACATATATTTAATGTAGATGTGCATGGTTTACTTGTGTGCAGGATGCTTACCTCTCCCGATTAAATTTAAGAGAATGGAGAATGGCAGGGATTTTTTGCCTCAGATTCCACAAATGAATACTGTCATCTGCCAAAGCACTAACCAGCGCCCCCTATGGACCAAACACACACAAAAAGAGAGCTCTAAATCTGTAATACACTGCATATTGTGCATATTATTCATTTTAAATGACTAAATATTAAACCAAAAGGGATAAAAACCAAGAGAGAAAGTAAGAATGATGAAATGGCCATACGGGGACAGGGCAGAACTCACTTCATTGACAAGAAACTCCAGCTGGATGACAGCCGATCCGCTCTCATGCTGGCAGTAACACTCCACTCCAGCTCGGCCGAATCTACAGGCTCAGTTAAGGTACATACACCACTGAACACCTCAGAGTACCGGTCAAATGTGCTAAATCCAAAATACCATTATTGTATATAAATACATTGCAAAATTAAAGAGATATTTCACTCAAACAGTAACATTGTCATCATTCACTCACCCTCATATAATTTCATTTTTTTGCTTTTGAGGTGAGATTTTAGGAAGGATTCATTACGATGAAACTAACTGGGGGGGGGGGGGGTGAATCACCAAAAAAGCAATCCATATGCTTTCAAGTCTTTACAAGTCATACAAAGTCTTTGTGTGAAGAAGAGGTGCAAATTGATATTATTCTTACATGCGTTTACAGCAAAAAGCACTGATTAATGCATGTCAAATTTGAGAGATGTTCGAGAGCTCCTTCTTGGAGCTTTGCAGTAAAAACCATCACTTTTCTTTGAACAGAAAATAGCTCCAACTTTTTTACCCTTTTGTGTTTAAAAAAAATAAAATAATACAGAGTTGGACTATATGAATCATGACTATATGGGTCATGAACTGGCTTTTTACAATTTTATTATATTGTTGTCTTAGGTCAACTTATGACGTTCGCTTGGTTTTTACATTCAAAAACATCAAAATGAATAAGTAATAGGCTATTTTCTCCCCTAGTTTTGAGCCTAGCTCAAAAACGCTCGGTTTTTATGGGCGTCTCGCACTGAAGACTTGGAAGTAAACGCCCACTGCTGTGAGTGGATAACAGTTTTGCATATTAAAATGAGTTTCAACTCACCTGTCGATGCACGTGGGGGAAATTGTTTTGAAAACTTTCAATGATGTAAAACGGCAACTGGAAATGATTCGCCCATACATGTTTGACCCTGAATCGCAGGACAATGAACCAACAACACATCAAATACAATGGATACTTCAGCCTGTGACAGCGTGGTAAGTTAATTGTCAATTGTTTATGCTACTTCTAATATATCATAGCCTGACTTCGTCATACTCATATTCTTGTCGGAATATAGTCTGAAACAGCTTATGATTATGAGGCGTGTCTTAACCGAACCAGGAAAAAAAAACTCTGGCCGTCGCGCGACTCAACCTCAGTGATGTCATGAGTACAGCCAATCATAGCAACGCATGGGTTGAGGACACCAGGTAAATTTTTTATTTTTTTGCATTTTTTCTCAGAGCAGATCATCGCGCAAACAGTGTGCAGCACTAGTTTCTGTCTGACGTCCATATTCGCGTGTTGTGTTCTTCTCTTCTTCGCTGGGTATTGGCGCACATGCTGTTTCGCGTCATTTCTGGTTTGTTTTATTGCGTGTTTTTTTCGTGACAAAACGTGGTTTGTAGACAAGATAGAATCGTTGGGTGACAGAGTTGTTGTCAACTCATTATTTATTTGATTATTTTAAGGATTTAGACCGTACCGTACTGAGACAGCTCTCATTAGAGTCAAAAATGATTTGCTCTTTTCATCCGATCGTGGATGTATCTCTGTGTAGTGCGTTGTCAACTCGTGTAGTGCGTTACCTCCTGTTGTGGATCAATCACGTTGTGTTGTGTGGTGTGAACAGCTAAACAACTGGAACTCCTGATTTCACTGAGAGCAAGTCATGTAGTGTGAACCGCACAGTTCAGCCCGACGTTTTAAAATCATGTAGCGTGAACAAGGCATTATACAATCACATACATATTAACATTAAAACCTTGCTGAGAAAATTGTTCATGTCATGTTACTTCTCAGCTTACCCAAAGACAACAAAAAAAAAAAGAATGCAAGTAAATCAACAGGGTGCAGCACTAAAAGGAATCTGTGTTCGCAGAGGACTGTGCGTCATATCACCGAGGGTCTTGTCCATTGACTTAACTAAAAGCATTATACAAAGTCTCTAATCGGAGTCTTAAGTCTTGTCTGTGAATGCTGTTTCAGGCCTCTGGAGTACAGCACTCTAACTGCTCCCATAAACCCCTTCTCCAGCAGGACAACAGCGACTGTCTACAGTCAAACAGTCATTCATATTCATCAGCGCTGTGCTGCATTGCATGCTTTCTATGTGCATTTAGAAACAAATGTGAGTACTGTTCCATATCAGTTTCCAGGGCTTCACAACGGGTGAAGAAACTGTCGTGTTGTTGTGCGTTTACCAACAAGAGCTCTTTATATTCATCTTTAAAAAAAAATCCCAAATAAAACATGCAGATAATTTAGAGAGCTTTAATTCAATGTCTGTAAAATGCAAAATGCAATAGCGGCGGGTAAAAGAGGCACTCGCTATAGCAATAACCTCAGATTAGAAAGCTACTTATCTGCCAAATGAAAACACTGCAGAACAACATATGGACACTGTGTGTAGTTACCTCAGGACATCTAACACACTTCTAATGCCAGGGAAGGAATTCTCAAATGGTTGACGCTATAAACAGGAAATGGGTTTCTCATCCGTATTGAATCAGCGGTTTCCTGCAGCAATGAACTAATTTCCTCTTGAGTAACTTGCTATTGTGAGAAAACATATAAGACCTGAGAGCCCTACAAGCACACACTGCCAGCTAACAGTATGTGAGGCTTTAAAGTGTCTGATATGTTCACTTTGTGATGTACAGTCACATAACTGTTCGTCCTTCCAGCAAACTGTTAAAACAGATCAATTATGGTAAGCAACATTGGTAGGGCTGTGCTCAGGAAGACAGCCATTACACTGAAGATAAACTCACCTTGCTGACACAACAGTTTGCGAACAAGACATCACCAGAGATTACAAGAGGGCAATAAACTAAGAACAAGACATGTTCTACGCATTTAGCCTTGTTAATATTTCACTGTAAAACAGTCTGTTTAGAAAATGCACTTGAGATTCACAGAGCAGAAACTTATTAAGCCCTTTTGGGATGCTAATTATTTCTCATGTGGATGTCTGTAACTAAAAAGTAAATTACCATGTGACCTCAGTGAAAAACTCGTGCATTCGGACGGCAGTTTATCATCCTATAGACCATTTTGCAAGATGTAAACAAAACTGCAGTTTTTTTAACACTGCATAAATGCTGGGATAAAATACAACCAACAGAACATATAAAACTGAATCAAAAATTTAAACAAACATCTTTAAGCTTTTTTCTTTACATGTGAAATAAAGAAAACGGTTACAAACTGAAACAGGAAGTGTTTCTGGACCAGGGTTGTTTACATCTTGCAAAATGGTCTATAGGAACCCGGGAACACGCTAGCTCACATGGTCAGTCTGCTGTAAATAAAATGCCATATGCTTGGAATAATACAAATAAATTCATATTTAATGTAATAAAAGGAAAACAAAGTCCTATTTACAGTATGATGTAATTATCTAAATCGCCTGTTTAAAAAATAGAAAGCTAGACACGCTATATTTGAAATGGTTTTCTGTTTTGCATTAGGCCCGTCATTTGAAAAATATGGAGATTAATAAAATCAAGTTAAATGCAACCTCTTATTTTATGAAGTAAACATAAAGCTGCTATGTTTACATTTTTAACACATATAATTATTTCTAATATTTTAAAATTGTATAGCATGTATTGCTGTCCATTTCAAATGATGATGTGCTTCTCCGGTTTTTGTACTTAAATGCTCCGCTCACTATGCATAATTAAAATGCGTGAGAATTACAGCGAAACACAAGAGTTACATTATGGTGCTCGGGAGACAGTGGTCAAAAATAATTTAAACCAATCATTTTTTAATTGATCTCCTCTTGTAAACTCGGCTCGGCAATTAAAATGACCACACAACCTTGATGTTCGTCAAAAAAAAAAAAAAAAAACAGTAGGTAAATTGGTTGGTGGGAGAAAAACTGACATTCTGGATTCGGACAGCAATAAAAACCTCCTGTAAATGCTGAAAATACCTCACATCCCCATGAGAAACAATTACCGTCTGAATAGGGCTTCAGTCAGCCACTATTATACTGGTGTAAAATCCCTAACCTACCTATTTTTAAAATGTATAACCTTGTGCATTACAAATTCAGTGAGTAACAAGGCACCACTAAATCATAGTAGTGAGCTTTTTTAAGTCGATGGAGCCCTAGCCCTCTATTATAGAGAAAATATGAGAAATACATGAGATATTATGGGCATGAACAATTTGTCAGGCCATTATGGTGCACCATATTTGTTATGACAGAGATAACCAATACTAAAATAAATAGTATAGTATAGCACATATTATAAATCCAAAATTGGTTTAGTCTGTGGTATAGAAAAGAGTTCACAACCTTTAAAATTGAGTAAATAATGCTAATTTGAAGTAAAAATTATTTTAATGACAGAGGAACTTACAGAAAAAACAACTGAATTTCGCATGTGCAAAAACACAAGTGAAATACATACTTTACACATAGGAAACATGTGGTTTTGGAACAGTTCCCATGTGAAATCCATGTGATCACATTGTCTACGTTATCACATGTGGTTTTTCTGTAAGTACCTGTAAAGATTAGGCCTATAATGCTTTCAACAACGCTATAAAATATATAATGCTTTCAAACTTTATCAACTGTATAAACTAACTTCATAATTTTTACTTGCACTAATCTAGCAAGACCTTTTCTTTTATTTGTCCTCTTTCATAGACAGCTTTTTTATTCTTGCTGTGTATATTTGTTTAAATTCTTAATATTTGAATACTTTTATTTAATAAGTGAATTGCGCTGCTTCTCTCGTGAGAAATTAATTTTGAATGAGTTTCACTGTTTCTCAGCATGTGATTGGCTGTTCGCTACTGATGTCACACCTAAGCTCCTAAACTCAGGATCAAAGTCTGAGTTGACAGAGTTGATAATCAGCATCATGGTACCAACAAAGCCTGGTTGGATTGGTTTGATTTTGTCCACTCGAAACTAATCAAACCTGAGTTTGTTCAACTACCATCATGGTACAGGCCGCTGGATAAGCTTCAAAAGGTACACATGATAGCAATGTGGAACAATTATGATGCAATGAGTATCAATTTGTACAATTTGTTTGTTGGAAAAACCGGGAACATGACTGAAAAAATTCATTTCTAAAACTCGTAAATTAAATTTGAGTTTTTAGGCAAATAAAAACTATATATATATATATATGTGTGTGCTGTATATAATTATAAATACACACACATGCATGTAAATATTTAAGAAAATGTGTTTTCTTTTATATAATATGTATTATGTATTTTTATATATATATATATATATATATATATATATATACAGAATTTAAGCGCAAATAATTCTTGAATATATACATGCATGCATAGGTATTTATATATACAAAATAATTATATACAGCAAACACAAATATATTATGTAAACACAGACTTTTATTTTGGATGCGATTAATCGCAATTAACTTTTGCACAGCCCTAATATATATATAGTTTTGGTCTCTCTCACATCCCATGTCTTGATGACCTGATGGGAAACCAAACAGTGATGTTTACACAGCAGCCTTGCCTATACCATATTTGGTAAAAGGATAAATAATGGAGGGCTGTTATAAATAAGTTGCCGTGGACCACTGACTCATTATTTATTCATAAGTGTCAGCATCAGGCCCTTGACCAGCCAGTTTCACCTCAGTTTATGCTCTCTGTGACGCTGGATCAGAGCCCAGGGTCAGACTCATTCAGTCCCTCTCCACTTTCTATGGGAGCCGGAGACCAACCCAACAAACAGATCGATGTTCGATTCTATTACTGAACATCTTGATCACCACAAAACCATTACATTACAATAATAGTACAATAATATTCACCCTGACAATGATCAGCAGACTTCTTTCACTATCTTTGGATTTTGAGATGTAATGAGTTCTTGACAGTTTCATGAGATTCACCCTAAAATCCTTCTGATTAAATCTTAAATATTTATATGCTATAACGTAGAACAGAGCACTGTAACGTTTAGGAAATAAACACAAAAGTTGTACTTTCTAAAGAGTCATATTGCCGACCACAATGGATGACTCACTTCAAACAACAGGGGCTTCCGCTGAGAGCAAACAGCCGTGCAATCTGATAAGGGTGC